>NC_081570.1:106333578-106465515 GCF_022355385.1 Mustela nigripes | reverse complement strand
AGAGAGAGAGAGAGACAGCCAGAGACCACAAGCAGGGAGAAAGGCAGAGGAAGGAGAAGCAGGCTCCCCTTGGTTTATTTTCTTCCTTTTTTTTAAAGCTGCTTGCTTGCTTTATTTATTTATTTATTTATTTATTTATTTATTATTTGACAGAGAGAGAGAGAGACAGCCAGAGACCACAAGCAGGGAGAAAGGCAGAGGAAGGAGAAGCAGGCTCCCCACTGAGCAGGGAGCCCTACATGGGTCTCCATCCCAGGACCCTGGGATCATGACCTGAGTGAAAGGCAGACACTTAACCAACTGAGCCACGCAGACACCTGTATTTTTTCTTTTGTAAGATTTTATTTGAGGGACTCCCTGAGCAGGGAGAAGGACAGGCAGACTCCCTGCTGAGTGGGGAGCCCAACGCAGGGCTCAGTCCCAGGACCCCAAGATCATGACCTGAGCTGAGTCAGATGCTTAACCAACTGAGCCACCTAGATATCCCTCAGTTTATATTCTGTTTATTGTCCTTGGATGAACCAGGAGTCATTAACCAGTTCTCATTTCTAGCCTTTTCATTTTTTTGGTATTAGTCCAGACACAAAGATTGGAATTTCTTCTTGCTGGGGAATTCAGAGGCAAGTTACGCTAGTAAGTGGTTGAAGTATCCAAGGCAGGAAGGAGAAATACAAGATACTGGGTTAGGAGAGGCATATGGCTATAAATAAATATCCATTAGAAGAAGCCATAATCCTAGAAACACTATAGAAAACTGAAGGGTGAAACCTGGGTGAGAATACCTGGAACCAAACCATTCCCAGGTGATGTTCATGAGGTTGGGGAGTTGGCATATCCCAGCCGCCAAGATAACTACAGTGATTTTCCTTTATAGTACTGTTGCCCAGAAATGGTGGAATACCAGAAGAAAGGAAAGTCTGTGGATTCAGAACCCAGTGTCCCGTCAGCTGCAAAGCCCCCATCCCCTGAGAAAACAGCTCCTATTGCTTCCACACCCTCTTCTACACCTATTCCTGCTCTGTCACCGCCTTCCAAAGTACCAGAGCCAAATGAGAATGTGGGTGATGCTGTCCAGACCAAACTCATCATGCTAGTAGATGACTTCTACTACGGACGGGATGGTGGCAAAGTGGCCCAGCTCACAAACTTCCCTAAGGTTGCCACATCTTTCCGATGCCCACATTGTACCAAAAGGCTAAAAAACAACATTCGGTAAGTGTTGAAGAGCCTCAGAAGTTAACCCTGGATGAGAAATTTGTCTTTTCTCTTTGGGCAGTAGTCCTGTTATCCAGTCTAAGGATTATCATTAAATCAGTAAGTGGTACTACAGAAGGAGGAGGTATTGTGGGAATAATAAGAGATAACTTTGCGTGGGGTAAGGGAAACCAGTACATCTTTCCACAGAACTCTTAGTTTCAAGAACCCTTTTCTGGGCTCAGAAAAGGACTGTCCCAAGCAAGGCAGGGGGTGGTACATAATATGTGTTCTGGGATTCCCTGGCTGCTGATTTTTTTGTTTTCTCTACTTCTTGTGCTCTGCTACAGATTCATGAACCATATGAAACATCATGTAGAACTCGATCAGCAGAACGGTGAGGTAGATGGTCATACTATCTGCCAACACTGTTACCGCCAGTTTTCCACACCCTTCCAGCTCCAGTGCCACTTGGAAAATGTTCATAGTCCTTATGAATCGACTAGTAAGTTTGGAAACTCTTAAACTGTAGGGGTATGTTTTGTTCTTCATTGAATGGCACTGGGAAGAGCCCATCATTCTGTATGAATATCAGTTTAGAGGAAGCCCTTTGCACATTTCTAATCAATTCCTTACTTCATTCACCCTTTATTCTTAGAACTTAGACTTCTCTTCAAGCCTGAATTGAATTCAGTGCTAGAATTGTTAGGGGCTTTGGTTCAGGACCACTGTAACGTGTTGTAATGTATACAGTGTAATGCAGTGGGTGCCTTACCGAGATCATCTATATTTGCACCTCCACTTTAGTTAGTACCCTGGTAGGTTTTACATAAGACAAAAGATAGCATTATAAACATAAAATACCATTAAGACAGTGCTTTCAGTGAAATGTAAGATGAGGTGTGGAATGTCACCTTCACTATACATCTAACAGATGAGGAAATACAGAATGAACACAGACTCACAAAAATTAAGTCATTTACTTGAGAGCGTACATCTCTAGTAAAGTGCCATTGTGAGGATTTGAGACCAGTCTTCCTGGAATATCTTCTGTATCTTTCAGGGAATTTCCAGTTTTGTTGTACTAAGACAAAAATTATATAAAGGAAAATGAGAAAAAGACAGTATATTTATTTATAAACATATGCATTGTATAATACCAATGATAGGTGAAATAGTTTACAGAAAGGTCATTGGGGCTAGATTTCCCAGAAAGTCATACTTAAAGTTTTTAGGATCTTTATTTACTTATTTTTCTTTAAAGATTTTATTTATTTATTTATTTGACAGAAAGGGAACACAAGCAAGGGGAGTGGGAGAGGGAGAAGCAGGTAGCCTAATGTGAGGCTCTGTCCCAGGACCCTGAGATCATGACCTAAGCAGAAGGCAGATGCTTAATGACTGAGCCACCCAGCTGCCCCTAAAGGGTCTTTAAATACAAGTAAATAAATAAATAAATAAATAAAAGATTTAGACAGATGAAAGTAATAAGAAAACCTTTTAGGTGATGGGAAACTGTATGAGCAAACACATGAAGAAATATGCATGTCATCTCTATGCTTTTGCTGCAGATTAAAAACCTTAACTAAAAATGAGTTAAACAATAAGGATATCCATTATATTGTTTAACTGAGAGTCCTTGAGGTAGAGTAAACTTGTAACCCAGAACTTGAGTGTTCTGCTATTGTTCTCTTGTCTCTGGCTTGTAGCAGGGTGGCTGTATTAATCTCGGGCATTACATTCAGACACAAAATAGTGCAGACAAGGAATAGAGCGTATCTTCCCATGTCTTTCCAGAATCTGTTTCAGGAAAGCACTGCTTTCCCTTTGTAGTTCCTTGGCTTTGGCAAGAGTAGTGGAATTGCCATTCGTGGCTTACTATAATGTTGGTCTATAGAAATACAATGTGAGCTACATATGCAATTTTAATTTTTTTAGTAGCCATTTTTAAAAAGTAAAAAAAAAGGTAATTTTAAAAATTTTTTTTAACAACTTCTTTTTTTTAATAACTGTTTATTGTTTCTTTGTTTTGTTGTTAAGTAAGCTCTACACTCCACATGGGGCTTGAACTTACAATCCTGAGATCAAGAGTTGCATGCTTTGACCGACTGAGCCAGCTAGGCACTTCTGAAATTAATTTTAATAGTATAATTTATTTAACTCAGTATATCCAAAATATCACTTCAGCATGTAATGAAGATGGTAGAACTTTGGACTGATAATTCGGAAATAGACTAGATACTGGAATCAACCACTATGCATTTAGTGGCAGAGTAGCCAACTTGGTCTTGCTATAGGGCCCCAAAGTCTTCACTGTCAGTGATGGAAAATCTGAATAACTCATCTACACTTCCTAGTGAATACTTTTTTTTTTTTTTGAGATTTTATTTATTTATTTGACAGAGATCACAAGAAGGTAGAGAGGCAGGCAGAGAGGGAGGGGGAAGCAGGCTCCCCGCTGAGCAGAGAACCCAATGTGGGGCACTATCCCAGGACCCTGAGATCATGACCTGAGCCGAAGGCATAGGCTTTAACCCACTGAGCCACCCAGGCGCCCCCATCTTATTTTTATACAGAATCTGGTGGGTGGGCTTTTGTTAATTTATGTGTGGAAAGATAAGTTTTTCCTTATGGGTAAAGAAATTCCCAGTCAGAACCTCATCAATCCTTTTCACTTTCCACTCTTGTTATGTCTGACTTTTAATTTTTGAGTATCATGTGACTTAAAATTTATATTGATCAAAAATCTGAGAAATTGTTAACCCAAAGAGGTAAATTACATTTTTTATATTTCACTGTGTATCAGTTTTATTCTTGGATTCTTGTGTAAGTCCTCTTTCCCATACATATGGCAGATCCTGATAAAAGTAGCTTATTTTTTAATATTAGTATTTTTGGACCCATTGCTTGCTTTCTTTTTTTTTTTTTTTTTTTAAAGATTTTATTTATTTATTTGGCAGAGATCACAAGTAGGCAGAGAGGCAGGCAGAGAGAGAGAGGAGGAAGCAGGCTCCCCGCTGAGCCGAAAGCCTAATGCGGGACTCGATCCCAGGACCCTGAGATCATGACCCGAGCCGAAGGCAGCGGCTTAACCCACTGAGCCACCCAGGCGCCCCCATTGCTTTCTTTTTAATTTTGAAAAAAATTTCCTTTTCTGCAGTAGGTTTTTTTTTTAACCTTTTTTTTAAAGATTTTATTCACTTATTTGACAGAGATCCCAAGCAGGCAGAGAGGCAGGCAGAGCAGGGGGCAGTGGAGAGGAGTGGGCTCCCTGCTCAGCAAGGAGCCCAATGTGGGGCTCGATCCCAGGACTCTTAGACCATGCATGACCCAAGCAGAAGGCAGAGGCTTAAGCCACGAGCCACCCAGGTGCCCCTCTGAAGTGTTTTGTTTTGTTTTTGTTTTTGTTTTTTAAGATTTTATTTATTTATTTGAGAGCGAGAGAGGTCAGCAGGAGAAGCAGACTCCCTACTGAGCAGGGAGCCCGATGTGGGACTCGATCCCCGGGACTCCAGAATCATGACCTGAGCTGAAGGCAGTTGCCCAACCAACTAAGCCAACCAGGCGCCCCTAAAGTGTTGTTTGTTTTTTGTTTTTGTTTTTTTTAAGATTTTATTTATTTATTTGACAGAGAGAGATCACAAGTAGATGGAGAGAGAGAGAGAGAGAGGGAAGCAGGCTCCCCGCTGAGCAGAGAGCCCAATGCGGGACTTGATCCCAGGACCCTGTGATCGGGACCTGAGCGGAAGGCAGCGGTCCAACCCACTGAGCCACCCAGACCCCCCCTAAAGTGTTTTTAAATGAAATTACATACATAATGACATGTCACCCCAAATACTTAAGTATGTATCTCTAAAAAATAAAAACCCTTCTCTATATACAGCCATAATACCATTGTCAAAACCTAACAGAAGCAGTCATAAATCCTTAATATCATCTATACCTAGTCCATTTTCAAATTTCCTGAATTGTCCCAAACATCAGTGGATCATTACACTTAAATTATCATAATAGTATAATCTTAATAGCATTATGTTTTTCTTTATACTTGTTTAAGGGCAGTAGACTGAAGAAGAGGTAGAGCTGAGGGAAGGATGCTTCAGGCTTAACCATGGTCAAATGCTGGGAAGGAACTTGTGTGGAAAATGACTGAACGAAGAGGGAACTAATTGCTTGATAAAGTCTTGGGATAATAGGGAATGAGGTTGGCTGAACCTTAGGAAGGTATAAGATATCTATCCTTTCTTTCCTTCTTTTTTTTTTTTTTTTTTTTTTAAAGATTGATTTATTTTAGAGAACGAGCATGCCCACATGAGCAGGGGAGGGCCATAGGGAGAGGGAGACAAGCAGACTCCCCACTGAGCACGGTGTGCCTGATCCAGAGCTCCATTCTAGGACCTGAGCTGAAATCAAGAGTTTGGATGCTTAACCAACTGAGCCAGTCAGGCGCGCCCCTATCCTTTCTTTCATAATTTGGAAAACAGAAAGCAGAAGCTGTAGTAGTTCACTCCTATTTTCTCAAAGTAAGAGACTGTGTTAGGTGTCAAGGACATGAGGGTCATGGTGCTCAGAGGGACTGTGTTAGGATGGCCACTTTGCAAAATTAGTTAATTCTATCTCCTGACTGGATCTTTCCATACCAGCTCTTCTATGGAACTAGAACAGATGCGGATGGTTAATAGAGATGTCTTAAATCCACTGGTGACTTATGTTTCTATCTCACTGATTTTCTTGGTATGAGATAATCTATATAAATGTTAGCATGGTGTTTATGTGTTAGGATATTTAATTAGTGTTGTTACTATTGATGTCGTATGACAGCTGTATCAAGAGAGCCGATACATTGGTTGTAGGAAGAGCTTCAAGGTTGAATGAAATTGCTCAAGGAGAACACAGAATAAGAAATGTTAAGGCAGAAGGTTGGAAAGGACCAATATTTAAAGGTGTTCTAGAAAAAAAAAAGAAAAGCAATTAATGACAAATTGAATTAAGAGGCAAAGGGGGGAAAGGAGAAAATATTGTCTTCTTTTTTTTTTTAAAGATTTTCTTTATTTGAGAGAGAGAGTGTATGTGCACACAAGCAGACAGAGCATCAGGCAGAAGGAGAGGGAGAAGTAGGTTCCCTGCTTGTGGGATTCAATCCCAGGACCCCAGGATCATGACCTGAGCTGAAGGCAGACGCTTAACTGACTGAGCCACCCAGGTGCTCCCCAAATATTG
The DNA here is from genome assembly GCF_022355385.1 of Mustela nigripes. Taxonomy (NCBI): domain Eukaryota; kingdom Metazoa; phylum Chordata; class Mammalia; order Carnivora; family Mustelidae; genus Mustela; species Mustela nigripes. The sequence goes on along the minus strand of NC_081570.1, from coordinate 106,459,101 downwards.
TCATTTTTTTTTTTTTAAGATTTTATTTATTTATTTGTCAGAGAGAGAGAGAGAGCAAGAGCGAGCACAGGCAGAGAGGCAGGCAGAGTCAGAGGGAGAAGCAGGCTCCCTGCAGAGCAAGGAGCCCGATGTGGGACTCGATCCCAGGACGCTGGGATCATGACCCAAGCCGAAGGCAGCTGCTTAACCAACTGAGCCACCCAGGCGTCCCAATATTGTCATTTTTAATTGATACTAGTTACTATTTCCCAAACATGCCATGCACTTCCATATCTCCTTACCTTTGTTCTCTTCTCTTGGTTGCTCTGTCTGGCAAACCCCCCCTGTTCTTTCAATGTTCAGCTTATATATCTTAGAGCTCCTCTTAATTCTTCTGGACAGAATTTTTTTTATTTATTTGTGTCTTTGTAATAGGTCTTACAAATGTCTAGGCAGTGCTTTTTTTTTTTTTTTTTTAGCTTTTACTTATTTATTTGAAAGAGAGAGATACAGTGAGAGAGGAAACATAAGCGGGGGAGTGGCAGAGGGAGAAGCAGGCCTCCCACTGAGCAGGGAACCCAGTGCAAGAATCCTAGGACCCTGGGATCTTGACCTGAGCTAAAAGCAGATGCTTGACGACTGAGCCACCCAGCCACCCTCTGGGCAGTGCTTCTAAATGGGTTGCCATACCCCTTTGAGATAAACACAAACTTCTGAACCCTCTTCCCAGAAAGTAAACATTTTACTCTTCTGCAAAGAATTTCAGGGGCTACCAGGGTTCCCTAAGGCATCGTCCATGGACCCCAGATTAAGGATCCCTGGTTTTTGTTTACTTTAAAGAATTATTTCAGCTTCACTCTTTTGGGGAACAGGGGTTGGATATTTTCCAGCAAATGCTTAAAGCTTCAAATTTACAATTTCTACATTTGCAAAAACTTGAAAATAATTCCATTGAGTATAAGAAAATTATTTTGTCTCTTTATTTCAAAATATGTAGCAATTAAAATTACTACCAAAAACTCAGAATTGCAGTCTTATAAACTTGACAGAATGCCAGTTTCAGAGTTTAATCATCTCAACAACTCATAACAAGGCAAGAACTTCTGTTCATGATTGTCAGTCTTTGAGGACAAATTCTTATACTCATTTAGGAGATATTTGGTAAATGTTTGGAATTCTTCATAGGAGACGATCATTGTCTGTCTTTGAGCTTAGGGATCAAATAGTGTAGTAATTTAAAATAACTCACTTGGCAATGGTATGTAAAGCATAGACACTGTATTTATTGGAGAGATGAGAGGTATTGGAAGCCACCTGATTAGTAGTAGCAATCATGTGGGCTTCTACCAAGTTTTTGTCTCTGAGAATGGAAAAATGACCATTCCTAGATACATTCTGAAATAATGGTGACAGAACATAGGGGTGTAGACTCAGAGATAGTGCTTAACTGTAGGAGGACGTGGGTAAGTGCGAGGGGAAACAACCAGGAATCAGGAAGAGGTTGAATTCGCGTTGGTGATAGAATATCCAATTAAAATGTCTTATAGAACCTAGAATAGAGCTTTATAGTAAGTCTGAGCTAGAGGCACAAGGAAAAGAGATCTTAAGACAGAACTGGTTTAAAGAAAGAAGAGAGTTAATGATTTACCGACTATTGAAAGTGAAGATAGAGAAGTCAGAGGGAATAAAGATTATGAGTTAGCAGGACTTTGGTCTTACTTTCAGGTGGATTTATTGATTATTTTTCTTCTTACAGCCAAGTGCAAGATCTGTGAGTGGGCGTTTGAGAGTGAGCCACTATTTCTCCAGCATATGAAGGATACTCATAAGCCTGGAGAGATGCCTTATGTCTGCCAGGTATTGCCTTTTCCTTTAGGGAGCTTTAGCCATTTTGCCATTTTGCTCTCAGGCTGAATACAAGGAATCCATAAATGAACATTGCTGCATACCTACTGCATACACTCAGATTTAGGAACTCTGGGGAGATCCAGAAGAAATAATAAATCTAGGGTCTGTTTTCAGGATTTTCCGTACTAGAGAAAAACATTAAAGGAACATGTGCATGTACCCAGCCAGGGAACCCAGTCAGAGAACAAACACATATACTGCAGGAGTGTGTCTCCGGAAGTGGCTCCGTAGAGATGGACAAAGAAGACTTTACTCCTCGTAGTCACAAAATGTATTCTTAGACTTTCTTGTCCATCCCCTATTTTTATCTTAATCCACAGCTGAATCTATCACAAACAGCCCTGCATTACAGAGTCAGAATAATAATTTGATTTCTGTACATTCAGGAAAACTTATTTTGACCTTTTTGTTGCTACCTCTTTTTTAAGGCCTCAGTTGTTCACTCTTAGCTTATTTTCCCTCTTATGTGACTCAGGTGTGTCAATATCGCTCCTCCCTCTACTCTGAGGTAGATGTCCATTTTCGGATGATCCATGAGGATACTCGGCATCTGCTCTGCCCTTATTGCTTGAAGGTCTTCAAAAATGGCAATGCATTCCAACAGCATTACATGAGGCACCAGGTACCAGGCGCCAAGCAGTTCCCATATTCTCATTCTTAAAGTCTTATGGATGCTGGGGCCAGGGCTGAGCTAGGCAGATAATTTTGGTAGAGAAGATACTGTATATATGTTTGCAAAAATTTGCCGAATTGCAGTAATATGCCATGCACTGAGCTAGGTGCCAGGGATTTAGTGATATACAAGACCAGTAGTAGAGCATGGAGAATATTGTGTTGGGGAAGTATAAGATAAAGAAAAGCATATACCTATTTTGGAAGTCTGCTAAAGCTTCCTTAGAAGAAGAGTATTCAAGATCTGAAGTATGAGGAAGGGTGAGCCAAGTGAAGTGGGATGAAAGAAGAGTGTTCTCCAAAGCACAGAGTGAGAGTATGGAGGTTCAAAGAAGTAAAGGAAGTTCAATTAAAGGAAGGAAGTGGTTTGAATGTGGGCTACAAGGGGAAGGTTGGAAATTAGGAAACAGGTGATGGAGAATCCTGTAAGCCATGAAAAGGAGTTTCAACTTTATGAGTCACTGGGGAGGCATTAAAGGAATTTTTTAAGTCCTGGAGTGGTAAGTTCAAATTTGTTTTAAGTTATGATTATACTGGCTGCAACAGGAGAATGAATTGAAAGAGCTCAGGACCAGAGTTAGGGGGACACATCAAAGGCTCTTGGTTTAGATGAGAGACAGTAGTGGCTTTTGGCTTTGAAATGAAGAAAGGATAGTGTTGAGAGATAACGGAGAAGGTAAATGGTATTTATGATTTAGAGATGGATTTGGTAAAGGTAGTGAGAAAGGAGTTAGGAATAGTGCCTAAAATTCTGGCTCGGGAAAAATGGATGAATGGTGAAACTATGTATTGAGATAGAAACACGGTAGAAAGAAAGGTTGGCGGCAGAAGTGGGGATTACATGTTTGGGTATTCTGAGTTAGCAGTGTCTGTGGACAGCAGCTATAGTTGTCTGTTAAACAGATTATCTAGGTCTGAAACCTGGGAGAAAAGCTTGGGTTGTGGAAAACATACTTAGGAATTATATAAACCAAGTGATTTTTTTTTTTTTTTTTAAGATATTTTTTATTTATTTATTTGACAGAGAGAGTTCACAGTAGACAGAGAGGCAGGCAGAGAGAGAGAGAGGGAAACAGGCTCCCTGCTGAGCAGAGATCCCGATTCGGGACTCGATCCCAGGATCCTGAGATAATGACCTGAGCCGAAGGCAGCGGCTTAACTCACTGAGCCACCCAGGCGCCCCCAAGTGATTTTAAACATAGAAATTGTCATGTTCCTTCACCCCCAATTAAGAATAAGATGAAGGCTTAGAACCTCTGAAGACTCTGTCTACAAATACAGTACCTTAGTCCTAGGAGGAAATCCAGAAGAGACTTGATGTCAAGGAAGCTGAAGGGAGGAAAGTGTTTTGAAGTCAGGGGTATGATCTGAACGTTGGAGCACCATAGATGTCAAGCCATAGACACCAAGATGACAAGCACCATAGAAATTTAGAGGCCAGCCTTTAATTCAGCAACGTTGATAGGAGCCATGTGGTTGGTTAGGAGAGTGGAAGTCAGATTTCAGCAGGATGAATGAAGAAGAGGAAGGAAATGGAGACAACTTTTTTTTTTTTTTTTTTTTTTTTTTTTAAGTTTCAGAAGGGGAAGATTGAGGGCTGGCACATCCAGGGAAAGAGGTAGCAGAAGAGAATTTGTCGTTGCTTTTGTGTTTTGTTTTTAAGATGGAATAAATAGGGCCTTGTTTTAAATGCTGCAACAAAGGAGCCACTAGAAGAGGAGAGTGAAGGTACATAGAGAAGGCACAAAATGGAGAACCACATGGTTGCACCTGTGCTGAACACTTGCCTGGGTCTGCACTCACGTGCCTGCACTCTCACGTGTGAGCTCCGTCTTGGGCTCACACACTTAATTTGCATAGGGGTGACTGCCTATAATCCCCCACATGTGTATTGCAAAGAGCAGTGTGGAAATTGTCCCTTGTACTCAGGTAATGGAGCCTTGTTATCCTGGGAAGAAAACCATAGACCTGAGTCCTGTTTCTGAAGGACTTCAATACTAGGCAGTCTGAATCCTCAAACTGGTCTCACAGGAAGAGGTGCATGTATATATATTGAAGTGTTAAGAGGAAAGATAGCAAGAAATAGAAAGGTATAGAAAAGCTATAGAAGAATACTGTTATTCATGTTAAAGAAAAAGGACAAACAGGGAGGTCATGATTGGAGATGTGTGTGTGTGTGTGTTATGTGGCTATGTCTGAAAGAATACTCAGGAAACTAGTAGCAAATTGTTTCTGTGCAAAGAGGTGGAGGGTTGGAATTGAAGGCAAACTTAAAATGTGAAGGCGTGGAATAAAAAGTGATGATTTTTTTTTCCATCATGTACATTTTACTGTGTTTAAAAAAAGAAAGAATATCCAGAAGTAGGTAGCACTGTCTGCATTATAAAGACAAAATAGGGGCAAGTAAAGCTTAAGCCACTAATCCACATTGTTAAACCAAGTCAAGAAGAGATGGTTGGAGGACCTAGTCATCCTGGCTGTGAGTCTGCCTTTCTTTGGGACCATGGGACGTGATGATTCTCAGTGGTAGGTTTGGTGTTGTGTATTTCTTCCTCTTTCAGTTATCCACAGAAAGGGGGAAGGAATGATTGTTAGCATGCATCTGCCTTCTCATCAGGGAAGAAAATTTATTGGGAATCTTTAAGGGATTTTCTTTCTTTCTCCCCCTTCAGAAGAGGAATGTTTATCACTGCAACAAATGCCGGCTGCAGTTTCTCTTTGCCAAGGACAAAATTGAACATAAGCTTCAGCATCATAAAACTTTCCGTAAACCCAAGCAGCTGGAAGGTTTGAAACCAGGCACAAAGGTAAAAGACTTGTCACTGTATCTTGTATAGATCCAAGTGGAGGGGAATAGAGATTATTAGTATTCAAGGTTTAGCATGGCTGGTATCTAATTTCTCCTTCCCTTGGCTCGCAGGTGACAATCCGGGCTTCCCGAGGGCAGCCACGCACTGTTCCTGTTTCCTCCAATGATGCACCTCCCAGCACCTTGCAGGAGGCAACACCCCTGACCTCCTCAACGGACCCTCTGCCTGTCTTCCTTTATCCCCCTGTCCGACGCAACATCCAGAAGAGAGCTGTTAGGAAAATGTCAGTGGCTTCTGGAGGCTGGGGGCTGGGTGGGCACGACTGTTCCTATAGCCAGTGTAATCTACTAGCCTTTTTAGCAGGATCTGTTGTCTGAAGCCCCCACAATTTGAGGACTCCTGGGGCAATAACAGGAATTTTCCTTGTTTCTCAACAGGAGTGTTATGGGTCGGCAGACATGCCTGGAGTGCAGCTTTGAGATTCCGGATTTCCCTAATCATTTCCCTACTTACGTTCACTGCTCTCTGTGTCGCTATAGCACCTGCTGCTCTCGAGCCTATGCCAACCACATGATCAAGTAAGTCTGGGTTAAACCAGTGATCTTATCTCCAGAGTCTCCAGAACTCATTTTATTCCCTCCTTCAGCTCTTAGAGCTGTCTGTCCATCTCTCCTAGTAGGATAAGAGTCAAACCCATGTTCATTTGACTTTGATGGTCTGTGCTCTGATTTTGTAGGATTTTGCTACTCAGAGTATGGCTCAAACACCAGCAGCAATAGATGGGAGCTTGTTGGAAATTCAGCCCTTCCTTCCAACCCCAGGCTATTGAGTCAGAATGTGTGTTTTAATAGCTCTTCTGGTGATATATATGCATATTAATAGAGAATATTAATATGGTAGGAAAACTGGCTTAGGTTGAGGTGAAGATGGATTAAAGTGGCATCTCTTTTGTTGGGGCATTGTCAGAAACTGGTGATCTCTTGTTTAATGGTCAGAACCCCCTAACTCATGCTGTTTTTTCTTTGTCTTTCTCAGCAATCATGTTCCACGCAAGAGCCCCAAGTATTTGGCTTTGTTTAAAAATTCTGTGAGGTAAGGGAAAGCTTAGTGATGGTCTCTTAATTTTCCACATTCATAACATTAAATCCTTTTAATTAACTTGGGGGAGGTACGTGAATTAATTTGAGAAAGAGGAGAAAGAACATTCTCTTTTTTTATCAGGCCTCAGATTTTATCCCTAGTGTCATTGATATATTTGTTTTATATACTCTTGATTCTTTTTCTTAGTGGTATCAAGCTGGCTTGCACTTCATGTACCTTTGTTACCTCTGTGGGAGATGCCATGGCCAAACATTTGGTATTCAACCCCTCTCACAGATCCAGCAGCATCCTGCCACGGGGTAAGTAGTAGAGATGGGAGTTAGTTGGACAACAGAAAAGGAAAATAAGGATATAAGTTCTACCATATGAGTCAGGAGCCTCTCTACCTAGGCTAGCTCATCCGGTGTTCAGATGGACATCACCAAATTGGAAGCATTCCAGCCTGACATTTATATAAGACTGGAGGGCTTGTTTCTTCTCTGAGTTAACATTTTATTGTCTCATTTTCTATAGGACTCACTTGGATGTCTCACTCAAGGTAACAGAAACTCACTTCATCGTTTAATTTCTATTTTCAGTGTATTTCATCTTTTTTTATTATTATCACTGCTACTATTAGTATTTCATTTTCCTAGTTTAACCGAGCTTTCTTTTCAATCCTTTAGACATGGCCACATTCGTGACCGAGTGCATGACCGGAGCTTGAAGAATATATATACTCCTCCTACCTTCCCCTCTAATAAAACTGCCACTGTGAAATCTGCGGGGGCCACCCCTGCTGAGCCTGAAGAGCTTGTGACTCCTATGGCCCAAGCACTCCCATCACCAGCCTCAACTGCAACCCCACCACCAACCCCAACTCACCCTCAGCCTTTAGCCCTTCCGCCCTTGGCCGCAGAGGGGGCCGAATGTCTGAATGTCGATGACCAGGATGAAGGGAGCCTAGTCATGCAGGAGCCTGAGCAGGCAATAGGGTGCAGTAGTGGCGGTGGGGTTGGCAAGAAGGAGCAGCTGTCTGTGAAGAAGCTTCGAGTGGTACTGTTTGCCCTGTGCTGCAATACGGAACAGGCTGCTGAACACTTCCGAAATCCCCAGCGACGGATCCGGCGTTGGCTTCGGCGCTTCCAGGCCTCCCAGGGGGAGAATCTGGAGGGCAAATACCTGAGCTTAGAGGCAGAAGAGAAGCTGGCTGAGTGGGTGCTAACCCAGCGAGAGCAACAGCTACCTGTGAATGAGGAGACCTTGTTCCAGAAGGCCACCAAAATAGGACGTTCTTTGGAGGGGGGGTTTAAGATCTCTTACGAGTGGGCTGTGCGTTTCATGCTCCGGCACCACCTGACTCCCCATGCCCGGCGCGCCGTGGCCCACACCCTACCTAAGGATGTGGCAGAGAATGCAGGACTCTTCATTGAATTCGTACAGCGACAGATTCACAACCAGGACTTACCCTTGTCCATGATTGTGGCGATTGATGAGATCTCCTTGTTTCTAGATACGGAGGTGCTGAGCAGTGATGACCGTAAGGAGAATGCCCTGCAGACAGTGGGCACAGGGGAACCGTGGTGTGATGTGGTGCTGGCCATTCTGGCAGATGGCACTGTCCTCCCCACCCTGGTTTTCTACCGAGGACAAATGGATCAGCCTGCTAATGTGCCAGACTCTATCTTGCTAGAGGCGAAGGAGAGTGGCTACAGTGATGATGAGATCATGGAGCTGTGGTCCACCCGAGTGTGGCAGAAGCACACGGCATGCCAGCGCAGCAAAGGCATGCTTGTGATGGACTGTCATCGCACTCACTTGTCAGAAGAGGTGCTGGCTATGCTGAGTGCCTCTAGCACCTTGCCTGCAGTGGTCCCCGCGGGCTGTAGCTCCAAAATCCAGCCATTAGATGTATGCATCAAACGAACTGTCAAGAACTTCCTACACAAAAAGTGGAAGGAACAGGCTCGGGAAATGGCAGATACTGCGTGTGATTCGGACGTCCTGCTTCAGCTGGTGCTGGTCTGGCTGGCTGAGGTGCTGGGTGTCATTGGGGACTGTCCAGAGCTGGTGCAACGGTCCTTCCTTGTGGCTAGTGTTCTGCCTGGCCCTGATGGCAACATTAACTCACCCACAAGAAATGCTGACATGCAGGAGGAGCTCATTGCCTCCCTCGAGGAGCAGCTGAAGCTGAGTGGGGAACAGTCTGAGGAGCCCTCAGCTTCCACTCCCCGACCCAGGTCATCTCCTGAAGAGACAATTGAGCCTGAAAGCCTTCACCAGCTCTTTGAGGGTGAAAGTGAGACCGAGTCCTTTTATGGCTTTGAAGAAGCTGACCTAGATCTGATGGAGATTTGAGTGTTGGCATCATGAGCGGGTGTGGAGTGGGGGTGGGAAAGTGTGAAGGGGGGGGTAGAGGGACTTAGGGAAAGGGGGTTATGCCAGGTCGGGTATTTGGTTTATATTTTTTAATTTTATGCCACCACTCCCCCCAATGTTGACTCTGTTTCCCTGTGGATTTGTGGATTATTAGGAATACCAGTAGTGATCCCATCTGAGCCAAGGAGCTGGCCCATTGGTCATTCACTTCTGCTAAAAACAGGTTTTCGTGACTTTTTTTTTTTTTTTTTTTAATTTAAATCACTGTGTGTGGTATTTTTCTGACAAAATCAAGAAAAAGAAAAAAAATTCTTCGTGGATGAATGTTAAAAATTTTTTGTTTCCCCTTTTACCTCAACTGTATCATAGTACATCTGGTTTTGTTTGTTTTACTGTGTGGCAATGTCTTTGGGCATGATGCTATCCAACCATTGTCAATGTGAGAACATTTCTGAAGATGGGAAAGACAAAAATATGTAGCTCACAAACTGGTTTATTATATATATGGATAAAAAAAAAACTTTTTTCATTGTGGTCTTAACACTTTTATATAAAAATGAAAATGGAAAAAAAAAATCCCACCGAACTCTCTCTTCCTTCTCCTTTGTTTCCTTCCCTCTCCAGAGATGTTGGTTTCTACAGCAACTCTGAGATATAAAATTTTGGCTTTAAAAATGCATGAAACCACCTCTCATCCAGAAAGAAGAATTAGATTTGTTTTTCCTCACCACCCTCCCTCCCAACAAAAACATGACAAAACCAATATTCTTTGCACTTGGGATCTTAGCCCCTTTTCCCATGCTCACACCATCACTCTGGACAAAGGATCATACATGTGTCGTTAGCAAGCAAGAGGTATTGAGGTGATTACAGCATTAGGGTGGGAGCCTTCCCAGTGTATGGGTCTTCATCATGTTAAGTGGATAGTATGCCTGTTCCAGAGATCACATGTCCTACAGCCAGGAGCTAATTGTGCAAGAAGTTAAGTGTTGAACTTTAAAAACAAGACAGACCACTTGTTGAAATCCTGCTTACCCTGTGGCTTTCCTTATTTCTTTTAATGCTTAGAGAAGATGGTGACCTGAAGAAGAAACACACAGGGGTGTGCACAAAGAAAAAGACATGAATCTTTATTTTTCACTGCCAGCTTCAAGGAAAGAAATTTTTTCTACAGTTTGCATGAGGGATTTTTTTTAACTGTATGTACTCATGGTTATAAACTGAAATGTACTGTATCATACATAGAAAAGGAACAAAAACCCAAGTCCAGCTTTCCCACAGCTACACCTTCTGTCCAGCCCAAGGCTTTCAGCAACATGTCCCTCCTGGGAGCCAAGGAGGCAGCCTGCATAGGCTTGTAAATGGTTCATCTTTAAAATGTACATAAATGGAACATTTAATAAAATGAGGGGAAATGGATTTATAAACAATGTGGTTTTTTTCTAGGTAACGCTATTTTAGTAGGCTTTTCACAGACTGGGACATGCTCAAGATGTGATGGGCCTGGTGGTACAGGGGTGACATTTGTTACCACCTGTTTCTCCTCACCTCCATTTTTTTGTTTTTTTAACCCCCAGCACACTATAATATAGTGAACTGGAGTGATCCTGCCCATAAACAGCTTGGCCAACTTCATGAACCAATGGCATCTGAAAAGTGAACTGAGGATCCATCTTCTCTTGGGCTTCTCTTCCCCAGCTTTTTGCCTGATGCCATTTTGACAGTATGGACTTTGAAGTCAACCCTTTGCCTTTGAGAAAGTTCAAGAACTATGGTCAACTATCTACAATGACCTAATCCTCCTCTTTGGTAGTCTCCACAGCAGCCCCAGCCTCAGCAGAGCTGGGTTCCTGTCCTCTGCATACTGTATGACTTTCTTGAGGGGTAATTTTTTTAAGACCATTAACACCAACAGTGGATCAGCTGGGTTTTGGCCAGGAAGTTATCTTTGTGGATTCCGCCCGCATGGCTTAGTAGTAGAAGGAAGTTTTTTTTTGTTTTGTTTTTTTATAATTCAGTTTAATCAATAAACAAGTATTTATTGACTACTTTCTGTGTTGAGACTGAATATGTGAAGACTGAAATAGAAAACTCATGGTTTCCTTTTACTTTTCCATTTACTAGTTTGTTGTAACATGGATGATAAAATGGAGGGATATTTTGATCTGCACTCTCACCTTACTGAACTTCTGCAGTAGTTTCAGTTTGCTGCCTATACTAGTTTCTCAAAGCAGTTGAGAGGATATGCATCAGATTCACCTAGTGTTCATTTTTAGAATTCAGGTTTAACACAATTTGGGGAGAATTTGGCTAACACCCCAAAGGATTTGACTCACAGATAAACTTAGGACTTTAAATGAACACATAATTTTAAGACTTTATGGTACTAGATTTGAACAATAAACATTTAAATTAAATGTTCAAGATATTTAGTATTCCATCTATTAAGGGTGAAGAGGGTGGCATGGGTGAGAGATTGAAGCTGTCAGGTCCTGCTTAGGAATCACCTTACCCACAGCTTTATTAGATGCTACATTTCTGTCTCTGAAATGGTGTTTTAACTATTAACATTTGTAGCCAATATTTAACATTTGTAGCCAACATTAAACCAGAAAATCCTTAAGAATCTAGCTGGATGGATATGTTGAAGAAAAATGTTAAGCACTTTGTTATCCCACAGATTAAGCCTGGGCTCTATACAAAACTTTTCTAGTACAGGCCCAAATGAAGACAGTGGTGGATTTCCTGTACTGTCATGCAGAAAATCCTGTATTTGCTGTAAGAACCAAGAGCCAAGGGTTCTCTGAGCAGGGAGGAAGATGGCGTGTGGCAGTACTTCACACCTTCACTCCAGGTGTGACTTAGACAGTAAAACCACTCAGCATGCGTTTAAAGGATTTATTTATATTTTACAATAGAAAAGTGTATCTTTGAACCAGCCAAGTTCAAAGTTAGAAGAAGAGTACAACTGCAATTCTGGATAATGCATCTGTATTTCATTCAAAACCACTAAAAAGGAAGAGAGCATAATAAAATTGTGAAGCCATCGGGGAAGAATTAATACCTATAAGCAATTCTACCCTCCTACCAAAATCCTCTCCACCCAAAGAATTCTTTTGGTTGAGAGCTCCAGAAAAACCCAGCTTAGTGCCAAGCCAATGGGCCTCCCAACTGTTCTACCACTTATTTTTAATTATGTAATTTTAATTTCAATCACCTGATCATGTGAGCAATTTCCCAGTTAGTCTCTGCAGACAGTGGTCCCTCGATTTCAACACCTTTTTCGGTGACAGTGGCAATTTGAAACTGAAAGAAAGCAGAGCTCCCAATGAAAATGCCCACCCTCACCCCCATGAAGAAGTCTCTGAGGGCTGCTCAAAGATCAAGTAGGGGATCGTCCCCTAATCTGAAATTTGGCAATCAGTTCTTCAAAAGCAAAGATCCAGGTACTGCAACTATCAAGGGCCCACCAGTTAGAGTCCCCTCATCTTTATTACTCATATCCCTCCTCACCCGGTTATAAGAACGGGCATCTCGATAATACAGCACTCGCATACAGCGTTCCACTAGCTCTCGGGCCTCACTCTGGCTCAGGACTGGCTGCTTTTCCAGAACTTCTCGCAGCAGAGGCTAGGGAAATGGGAAAAACACAGGAGATAATCAGGGGCTGAATACCCGTCGGTTCCAAATCCACAGCATAAATGATTTTTAAAAAAGGGACAGTCCACCTCTGTCAGCAGAATGAATTCTGCTTACCTGTGCTAACACCGACTTAAAGGGTAAATTCTAGGGCATCCCTCTTTACACAGGTCTACTAAGTTATCTGACATACCATTTTGTCTCTGGAATGTAAGAGCCAATACATACAGCCTCCAGACTACAAAGAAAGCCATCTGCCCAGGAGCAGGGATCCTAGCCTAGTCCTCATGTTGGAATTTCAAGGGAAGAACAAGCAGACAACTAGTCCCCAGTGCTTTGTCGTCCCTCCCCTCTCACACACCTACCTGAGCCAAGTATGCACCATAACCAGTGGCCAGTGAAGGGGCTTCATAAGCTACACCAAGCATGTCCACATAGCCGAGGAAGCTAACAGGACACAAGAGGTCAAAGAATTCATTTCATCTTAGGTTTTCTTAGGTATCTTAGCTGAAAGATGGGCCATGGGGTCTGAGAAGTGGCATTCACTCAGAAGGAAGAGATACAATACTACATGGACACTAGAGGTTGGGTAGTCAGGGAAATTAAGTTATTTCAAGTCAACCTCTCTCCATCAGCATAGCCTCCAATGACCATGGTGTTCCACAGGGGGTTCATCTTCGAGCGGCGGCTGTACATGGCCCTGGTCAGCCATGAATGAATAGCTCTAGGACTATAGCTGTGTCCATCTCCCAACAGCTCCTCATCAATCCTTAAAAGGAATTGGTTATGAGAAAAGGGAAAGAATGGAAGTCAGGAATCCCATCCACCCCCCTCCGCACCAAAACAAGTTACCACAATCTTCCCTATTTTACACCCCCTAATGCCGAAAACTATGTATTGAAAACTCTCTTCTTCCACCCCCAACAATTTTCCTGTCCTCTGCTGCAGCCTCAAACTCCTCCACTCTAGAACTTCTAAGGGGATTTAAAAAAAAACAAACAAAAACAAATAAACAAAAAACCCAAAGAGTGAATTCGTCTCCCCCTCTGGGATCTATTCCCTATTCTCCCATAACTTACACCATCTGGCCGAGAACTTGCTTCAAATACTGGAAATCTGCATAGTCTCCGGAAGCACCCAACATGGTGCTGTCGTTGACTCGCATAATGCGAGAGATGTTGCGGAAACGAGCCAAGGAGCCGTAGGAGCCCAGCATGTCTGCGGCAATCACCACTCCACCCTCAAACTTAACGCCCAAGACCGAGGTCCCGGTCACCATGGGGTTCCTAGACAGAGAGAGTTCTGGCGAGGGTAGAAGCACGAGGTAGAGGAAAGAGCCTCAGCTCCCTTCCACGCAGTGAGTTCCGCTTCTGATTTTCTATGTGTCCTATCATTCTCCGGGGCTCTCGGCCCCGGCGTCCCCGCCTCGCCTTTCCCGGTTTCCTCAGACCCGGCCGGCCCGACCAGGCCTCACCGTCCCGCCCCTTGTACAGGCTAAGATGCCGAACACTTACTGCGTGCGCGTAATCGTACCCCCGTAGGGCGAGGATGCCGGCTCCAAGGAGGCACCAGGAGTAGGCGGGATGTGGTAAAATTGCCCCGGGGCCGGACCCCCGGCCCAAAGTCTGGACGGCGACTCCAAAAACGCTTCCATCTTAGTCACGGTGGCAGAAGAAATGATAGCGCCTGCGCCAACGGAAGCGGAAGTGACCCTTCAGTGGCCACACCCTCTTCCTGCCAGCGGCTTCCAGCAGCCCTGTTGATGAAGTCACAGCTGTGTGTAAGTATCTTCCTGGTTGGTGGCCAAGACCTAGAGAGCTGGAATTGTCTGACGTCGCAGCGCTTCGCTGCATCTCAGTACAGTCTGGCCTACATCAGAGTGTTCTGACGCACAAATTCGAGGAAGGGGAGGTTGGTTGGGAGGTAGGTATGGGGAGCTACTTCAAGACACTTGAGGGGGCAGAAATTTTCGTGTCCTTTTTTGGATCTTTATTAAAAAGCCCCACATAAAGTCAAAAGTGAATGAGGATCTCTTATATCTGTATTTCTCAGAGGAGCCTTGTGTGGACCCATTTTATAAATAAAGCTTGTGGCGTATTTACCTGGCCACAGAGCAAGTGAAGTTAGATCTGAGTCTTCAAGCTCAGATTTAAAAAGGAATCATATAGGGACAGTCCGTTAAGCATCTACCTTCAGCGCAGGTCATGAGGTCCTGGGATCAAGTCCTGCACTGGGCTTCTTGCTCAGCAGGGAGTCTGCTTACCCATGTGCCTGCTGCTCCTCGTGCTTGTTCTCTCTCTGATAAATAAAACTCTTTAAAAAAAAAAAAAAAAAAAAAGAATCGTGGGAGGCCTGGGTGGCTCAGTGGGTTAAGCCGCTGCCTTCCGCTCAGGTCATGATCTCAGGATCCAGGGATCGAGCCCCGCATCGGGCTCTCTGCTCAGCAGGGAGCCTGCTTCTCTCTCTCTCTCTCTCTCGCTCTCTCTGCCTGCCTCTCCATCTACTTGTGATCTCTCTCTGTCAAATAAATAAGATCTTTAAAAAAAAAAAAGAATCCTATAAATGTGTATGCCCTGGGGTATATTATATCACAGATGAATCACTCACTCTATGGGACCCTGGACAGATGTCTGAAGGTTTCCTTATTGTCAAATGCTCTTGCCGCCTCCCACCCCTTTAAGCAGCAGAAAAATTCCATTGACTGTGGGCGTGAAACTAAATTCCAGGTGTTCCCTTTCCAGCATGGCTGTGCAGCTTCCTCTGTGTGTTGCAGTCTCATTGGCTACCTGTGTGTGGCCAGGCTCAACCACATGGTCTTTGCTCTATAAAAGTTAGTCTGTGAGGCAGGGAAGGGTCGCACTCTCTGTAAGGGGCGGCGGAAACCGGTCTCTTTGCGGTCGGTTTGATTCTTGATACTTGGCACAAAATAGACCTTCGCTTTGTATCAGTCTTGCTCCTTTGACCATGGTCCCATTATTGGGGGACCAAACAATGGCTTACTGGGATTCCTCAGAAACTACAAGAATACCTTCTTATTTGTAGCTGCCAGAGCCTTCATCCTCTGAATTTTAAATCAGTCAATCAGCAATTAACTGGCTATGTCCCTGTTTAGAAGCAACTTCCTGGCTTGCTGGTTTTTGGTCTCACTCCTTTTTAGGTCACAGAATAAGGCTCTTATTGGGTCAGTACCAGTTCCAGAGATTAGCTAGGTCTAAATGAAGAAAAGTGAAAGGGTCTAGAATCATCCAGTCTGTGAGTGGAATGGCTCTCAAACCACCAACATTTGATGATGCAATATTCAAAAGAAGGTGACTAGCATGTCTTTTCTTATGAGGTGAAAATGAGACATAAATTAAACTGAAACATGGGGAATCAGGAAGTTTCTTTCTTCTCTTTTTAAAGCAGTCTGGTATTACCCGGGGGCAAATTTTTTTTCAAGAGATGGAGGAGTGGGAGACGGAGAGAGGGAGAATCTTAAGCAGGTTTCATGCACAGGATGGAGCAGATCTCACTACATGGAGATCATGAACCAAGCCAAAATCAAGAGTCAGATGCTCAACCGGCTAAACCACCCAGGTTTCCCTCTGGAAAGTCTTTTGTAAAGTGTGCCTCATTTGCTATGGTTGGCTGTTACTTTAAGTTTAATTAATGTCTAGCTCCCACCAAAGTTAAAGGTTTGTTGTTGTTGTTTAAGATTTTATTAGTTCATTTGAGAGAGATACAGAGAGCGAGCACAAGCAGGGGGAGGAGCAGATGGAGAGGGAGAAGCAGACTCTCCACTGAGCTGGCAGCCCGACATGGGGCTCGAATCCAGGACCTGGAGATCATCACCTGAGCTGAAGCAGATGCTTAGTGGGCTGAGCCAACCACGTGCCCCAAAGTTAAAGCTTTTAAGTCAGCAATCCCCAGACTGGTTCTGATACTTGTCAGGATATCCTTAGGTATAGGGGATGTCCTGAAAGTCTCAAAAAATAAATAAAACTAGACTAAATTGGAAAATAATAACCATCATGACAATCACTTCAGAAACATTTTCACTATTCTTTTTAGGAGAAATGGAATTTGAACCTTCAAAAGAGTTAAGAATCATTTCCTGACGTTTTTCAGGGCCTAGCCCTAGGGCGTAAAGCAGAAAGATGAGAAAGAAAGAGCTTCCAGTTTGTCCCTGGCTACACTCCTTTATGAGTCTTTCCTAAGGACTTTTGCAATCTTCTGTCTTCTAGAATTCATTTCTACAGTATCTCTCTTACAGCATGTATGGCACTGTCCAAAGACTGTCTCCACCAAACTAAAAGTCTCACAAAGGTGGTAACTGAGATTGTCTTTCAACAGTGTCCACTGATGCACAGAAGTTTTTTGGTTTGTTTTTTTTTTTAAAGATATTTATTTGACAGACAGAGATCACTAGTAGGCAGAAGGCAGGCAGAGAGGGAGGGAGAAGCAGGCTCCCTGCTGAGCAGAGCCCAATGAAGGGCTCAATCCCAGGACCCTGAGATCACAACCTGAGTCGTAGGCAGAGGCTCAACCCACTGAACCACACAGGTGCCCCGATGCACAGAAGTTTTAAATTTTGATTTAGCCTATTTATCAATTTCATCTTTTCTTGCCCATACTTTTGAGATCATAGCCAGGAAATTATTCCCAAATACAATGTTAAGAAGCTTTCCCCTGGTTTTCTTCTAAGAGTTTTATAGTTTTAATTCTTTTATTTTATTTTATTTATTTGTCAGAGAGCACAAGCAGGGGGAGCAGCAGGCAAAGGGAGAGGAAGATGCAGGCACCCCACTGAGCAGGGAGCCCGATGTGGGGCTTGATCCCAGACCCCGAGATCATGACCTGAGCTGAAGGCAGACATTTAACCCAATAAGCCACCTAGGTGCCCCAATGCACAGAAGTTTTCATTTTGATTTAATCCTATTTATCAATTTCATCTTTTCTTGCCCATATTTTTGAGATCATAGCCAGGAAATTATCCCCAAATATAGTGTTATGAAGCTTTCACCTGGTTTTCTTCTGAGTTTTATAGTTTTAATTCTTTTTAAAAAAAAGATTTATTTACTGATTTGAAAGAGAGCATGAGAGAGCAGGGGGAGGGGCAGAGGAAGAGAATCTCAAGCAGACTCCTCACTGACTGTGGAGCCTGACACAAGGCTCCATCCCAAGACCCTGAGATTGTGACATGAACTGAAATCAAGAATCAGATGCTTAACTGACTGAGCCACCCAAGTACCCCTAGTTTTAACTCTTATATTTAGCGTTCTTATCCAATTTTTTGAGATTTTATTTTTAAGTAATCTCTACACCTAATGTAGGGCTTAAACTCACAACCCCAAGATTGAGAGTCACATGCTCAACCAGCTGAGCCAAGCTGGTGCCCCTTGGATCTCTTGCTCATTTTGAGTTAAATTTTGTATATGGTATAATGTAAGAGTCCAGCTTCATTTTTCTGCATGTGGAGATCCAGTTTCCTCAACATTATTTGTTGGAAAGACTGTCTTTTCCTCAGTGAATGGACTGGTATTTCATGGAATTCATCGAATATATGTGTGAGGGTTTATTACTGGGTTCTCTGCTGTATCCCATTAGTCTATGTATCTGTCTTTTTTTTTTTTAAGATTTTATTTATTTACTTGACAGACAGAGATCACAAGTAGGCAGAGAGAGAGGGGGAAGCAGACTCCCTGCGGAGCAGAGAGCCCGATGCGGGGCTCGATCCCAGGCCAAAGGCAGAGGCTTTAACCCACTGAGCCACCCAGGTGCCCCTTTATCTGTCTTGATGACAGTACCACACTGTTTGGTTTACTGTAGATTTGTAGCAAGATTTGAAGTCAGGAAATTTAAGACCCCCAACTTTATTCCTTTTTAAGTGTTTTGATAAAAGTATCTTTTAGAAACTTGTTTGTGGTGGCATTTTTTCCTTTCATCTAGAAATCTAGGTTAGTAGTTCCTTTCTTTTTTTTTTAAGATTTTACTTATTTATTTGACAGAGAGAGAGACAGTGAGAGAGGGAACACAAGCTGGGGAGAGGGAGTGGGAGAAGCAGGCTTCCCCCTTAACAGGGAACCCAATGTGGGGCTGGATTCCAGGACCCTGGGATTGTGACCTGGGCTGAAGGCAGGCACTTAACAACTGAGCCACCCAAGCACCCCAACAGTTGTTTTCTTTTGGACTTTAAATATGTTATTTCATTGTCACTGACCTCTGCTGTTTTTGTTAGAAGTCCCTGTGTGTCATACTGTTTCTTTGAAGATAATATGGTTTTGTTTTGGTTTGGTTTTTTATTTTTTTATTTTTTTTTTACTTATTTTAAGATGTTCAGCAATGTCTTTGATGTTCATTAGTGTTAGGAGGATATACCTTGGCATGATTTTATTTGTATCTATCTTCCTCGGGTTTGGTGAGGTTCTTGAATCCGTGGTTTGGTATCTTTCATTAATTCTCAAAAATTCTCAGCCATTATCTCTGTGAATATTGCTTTTGCTCAACAATATCTTTTCTCTCCTTGGACTCCAGATATGCTATTTATTTAAGCAAGTCCTCATGCTTCAGAATTTTTATTTTCCATTCTTTTTGATCTCTGCACTTGAGCTGGACTATTTTCTATTGACCTGTTTTCCAGTTCACTGATCCTATGCTCTCTGTGTCCAGTTGCTGTTGCACTCTTACACTGGATTCTTCATTTAAGATTTTGTATTTTTTTTTTTTCAGTTCTAAAATGTCCATCTGGGTGCCTGGGTGGCTCAGTGGGTTAAGCCGCTGCCTTCGGCTCAGGTCATGATCTCAGGGTCCTGGAATCGAGTTCCACATCGGGCTCTCTGCTCAGCAGGGGGCCTGCTTCCCTTCCTCTCTATCTGCCTGCCTCTGTCTACTTGTGTTCTCTGTCTGTCAAATAAATAAATAAAATCTTTAAAAAAATAAAAAATAAAATTTCCATCTGACTTTTTTTTTTTATCAATTCCAATTCTCTGTTTAAATTCTCTGTATTTTCTTCTAGATCTCCATTATTTTCACTGTTTTCCTTAACATGTTAGTCACAGTTACTGTTACATTCTTGTATGATGACTCTAATATCTGGACCATTTGTGAGTTTTCTTCTGTCAGTCTTTTTGTTTTGGTCATGTTTCTTTTTTCTGTGCAAAAAGACTAATTTTTTATTGTCTTCTAGAAATGATGAATAATTCTAGAGGCTCCATATCATGTTCTTTTCCACCAGAAAAGAACATGTTCGCCCTTTTTCCTTTCAGGCAGTTAGAGTGAGGTGCTCATCACCACAATCCAGTCAGGAATTAGGCTTTATGAGGTTTGGGTTGCATTTCAGTCTGTTCGCTCCTATTTTTCAGGCATTTCCTCACAATCTTCTGATTGAACACTGGGCAGGTATTCATCTCCTTAGCACGGAAATACTGAAGAAGATTAAGCTAGATCTCCAGGTTCCTGCTCCATGCAGCTCAGAATGTGGCAGATATCTTGAGGAGGAGTCCAGTTGAGGTTCTTGTCCTTCCTCTGCCTGTGCAGGTCTTTGTTTCCTAACCAATAATGTCAAACTGGGAGATTTACTATGCCATTTAGAAGCTTGTAGTCTGGCTCTCCAGCCTCCTGTACATTCCTAGAGTTCATCAAATGTTCCATGAATAAACTGGCCACCTAAGTTTTCAGCGTGTCACTCCAGCTTTGAATGACCACCAAAAACTGATGAGTTCTTTTCCCCAAGTGGAGGCATTCTGCATGGGTTAAGCTTCAGCCTCAGCCTGTGCTCAGCTTAACTCAGAAAGATTCTTCCATCACTGGAATTTTACATCACTTAGACCTCATTCCTTCCACAGCCCTTTGGTGCTTTTTTTAAAAATAAGGTTTTTGTAATTTATCTAGATTGTTCTTGCAGTAGAAGGACTGACCTGCAAAGTCTTTCAGCTTACCAGGTGCATTCATATAGATGCTGTAATAGATAACCACAAACTTAGTAGCTTAAAACAACAGGAATTTAGGGGCGCCTGGGTGGCTCAGTGGGTTAAAGCCTCTGCCTTTGGCTTAGGTCATGATCTCAGGGTCCTGGGATCGAGCCCCACATTGGGCTCTCTGCTCAGCAGGGAGCCTGCTTCCTCCTCTCTCTCTGCCTGCCTCTCTGCCTACTTGTGATCTATCAAATAAATAAATAAAATCTTTTAAAAAAAAAAAAAGTGCCTTGTGAAATTGACGTGGATACTTCTACTTCCACTTCAAGTAAAATGCTACAAGCCTTTTACTTAACCTGGACTACATGATTATCTGTACTTACTTTCTTCCACAATGGGAAGAGACCCTGTTTTTCTCAAGGACTTAGAGAGTTATAGAATTAAAGTATCCCAAGATTATTCATGTATTTTAATCCCACATTATACATTAGTCTCTGGATAAAAGTATTACTAATACCACCAACAATATAATTTCTAAAAACAAAACATTTTTTGTATTTGTTCTTCCCATTCTCCCGCCTCATTTTAATAGATGTGCTGTATCCACATGGTCAGATCATAGAGTCATTAACACCATACTCTTTTTCTTCTAATTCCCATTTATTCTACAAGTAATTTATATTTAATATATAATACATATATATGGCTTAAACCAACTCTCCTTGTATTGATGTTGCTATGGTCATTTTGTTTGTCTAAAGCTTTTTTCTAGATCCTTCCAGGAGGGCTAATGGAATCTATATTCTCTCACTTTTGAAGTGAAAGACAATGGCAACAGTTGTCTGTACCGTTCAAACTTCCAAGTCAGTTTTCCTGGATATAAAATCCTTGGCCCACAGTTTATTTGAGTATATTTGAGTTAATACTGCTCTGTTTTCTACTGACTTAGATCATTCTTGTCAAACAGTCTAATCACAAAATGATTTTCCCCTTTTAGAGGACATGTGCTCCTTTTGGTTAAGAGGACAAGATGAGTTTTTTCCTTAAAATCCAGTGATTTCACTAGAACATTCTAAGAACATTCTGAGTCAATGTTCTTTTATATGTGGTTTGTTGTTTCACAGTGTAGGGTTTTAAAAATATTTCTTCCCTTGTGGCGTCTGGGTGGCTCAGTGGGTTAAGCCTCTGCCTTTGACTCAGGTCATGATCCCAGGGTTCTGGAATAAAGCCTTGCATCAGGCTCTCTGCTCAGCGGGGAGTCTGCTTCCCCCCCCCTCTCTGCCTACCTCTCTGCCTACTTGTGATCTCTGTCAAATAAATACATAAAATCTTTTTAAAAAATATTTCTTCCCTTTATTTACAGCTTTTAGTATTTATTTTCTTCCCCTGCTTTGATTTTCTTCTTTAGGTCTATTATCTCTGTGTTAGAGCTCCTGATCCTCTTTACCTATCTTTAGTATCTGTGTCTCTTGAATCCTGAATATCTTTTCATTTATTTTCAACCTAAAAATTCTTTTGATGTTCTGTTTCTTTTGAGACATTATCTGTTGTATTTATTCAATCTTATATTCCTTCTAGTTTATAGTCTTCATTTCTGAGATTTGTCCTTTTATTCCCAATTTTTCCCGAGTTTAATCACCTCATAGTTGTATTGTTTTTCAAATTCTGACTTAAGTTTTTCTTTTATTTCTTACATCATTTCCTCAGTTGTTAAGCGTCTGCCTTCAGTTTTCCTGTCTCAAGGGACCCCTTGAAAAAAGCCACTTTTTTTCCTTTGCTCCTTTTCCAGCTTCTATTCTTGCTAGGACCTATACCACCCTCTGACCCCACCCCACCCCCACATGCCTTAATGTATGCCCTGCTTGAAAAGGTCAAGGAGAGAGGGGCAGAGAGAGAGGGAGAAAGAGAATCCCAAGCAAATTCTGCAAACAGATGCCAAAAAAAAATAGAGTGGGATGCTTAACCCACTGAGCCACCCAGGCACCCCATAAATTGCTGCAGTAAATTCTTAAACTTTTGTTGTTACATAGTGATGCTTTTGTTTTTGTAAACTGAGTCAAAAGATACATACCTTTATTACTTCTTTATGGATGTCATACAGATAGTACATTAATCCCAGATGCACAACTCAGTTAAGATGTATATAGCTATATATCCATGTAACCGCTATTGAGATCAAATTATTAGATTTTCCCCCCAAACCTCCCTTATACCCCTTCCAAGTCAATAATCCTCCATCGAGAGGAAACCGCTGTCCTGATGTCTATCAATATAGATTTGTCCATCTGCTCTTGAACTTCAGATGAACAAATGATGCTGTACTCTTTTGTGCCTGGCTTTTGCTCAGCCATATGTCTTTGAGATTCATCTATGTAGTTGTGTGAGAGTAAGAATATTTTTCCTCTGTGGTATTCGTTGTATAATTGGAGTGCATATTTAAATTTGTTCTTGTATCTTTTATTATAATAAAATACACATAACGTAAAACTTACCATATTAGCCAGAAGTTTTTCATTAAGTAATGAACAAATAATTACCACTCCCCATTCCTCTCAGGCCCTGGTAACTTCTATTCTACTTTCTTTCTCTCCTATGAATTTACCTATTCTAGATACCTCATACATAGTAAGAGGCACCATACAACATTTGTGATTTTCTGTCTGGCTTATTTTACTTAGGACAGTGTTTTCAGGGTTCATCCATGTTGTAGCATTTGTCAGAATTTCATCACTTACAGGTTTTTTAATTAATTTATTTATTGTTAAGATTTTATTTATTTATTTGAGAGAGAATGAGAGAGACAGCTTGAGAGCGGGGAGGGGCAGAGGGTGAAGCAGGCTCCCCACTGAGCAAGGAGCCTGATTTGGGACTCAATCCTGGGATCATGGCCTGAGCCAAAGGCAGACACTTAACCGACTGAGCTACCCCAGCACCCAGAATTTCATTACTTGTTAAGGCTGAATAATATTCCTTGGTATGAATGGGCCACATTTTGTTTACTCATTCATCTGTTGACTATTATTTGGGTTATTTCCATGTGTTGGCTATTGTGACCAAGCACATTTTTAATTTTAATTAAGTTAAAATTAAATTTTAATTTTCAAAAGGATTGTGTTACAGACTGAATTGTGACCACCCCTCCACCAAAATTCACATGTTTAAGCCCTAATTGCCAGTGTAGGAGTATCTAGAGATAGGGCGCTTAAGAAGGTAGTTAAGGTTAAAGGAGGTAGTGTGAGTGGGGCCCTAATCCCATAGGATTGGTGTGTCTCTTTATGTGTAGGGGAAGAGACACCATGAGATGTTACACATTTTCTCTCTCTCCCCCACATGCACGGAGGAAAGGCCGTGTAAAGACATAGCAAAAAGAGAGCCATCTGAAAGCCAGGAATAGGGGTGTTGCCAGAAACCACCTTTGCTGGTGGCACCTTAGCTTTAGACTTCTAGCCTGCAGACGGGGCGCCTGGGTGGCTCAGTGGGTTAAGCCTCTGCTTTCAGCTCAGGTCATGATCTCGGGGTCCTGGGATCAAGCCCTGCATCGGGCTCCCTGCTCAGCAGGGAGCCTGCTTCCCCAGCCCCCCGCCCGCCTCTCTGCCTATTTGTGATCTCTGTCTGTCAAATAAATAAAATCTTTAGTATATGTGCTGCCGAAGTGAGCACTAAAATCTTTAAAAAAATAAAGTCACAAGGATTGTTATAAGCTAGAGGAAGTGCAGTCCTCTGCCCCAGGTCATCAGTAAGCAGGAGGTAGAAAGGAGGAAGGCAAGGACCTCTTACAAAGTGGTTGAGGGAGAGGCCACTGGCTTTTTAAGGGTTCACCACTAAGTGCTTATTTTAAAAGGTGCCCTGGGGAAGTCTGGGTGGCTCAGTCAGTTAAGCACCCAAATCTTGATCCTGGCTTAGCTTATGATCTTGGGGTCGTGAGATCGAGCCCCACAGCCCTGCACTGGGCTCTGCGCTGGGCACAGAGCATGCTTAAGATTCTCTCAGGGTGCCTCAGTGTTTCACAGTCATTGAGCCTTTGGCTCAGGTCATGATCCTAGGGTTCTGGGATCAGGCCCTGTATCTGGCTCCCTGCTTGGCAGGAAGCCGCCTTCTCCCTCCCCTACTCTCTCTGCTTGTATTCCCTCTCTCACTGTGTCTCTCTGTGTCAAATAAGTAAATCTTTTTTTTTTAAGATTTTTATTTATTTATTTGGCAGAGAGAGAGATCACAAGTAGATAGAGCAGCAGACAGAGAGAGAGGGGGAAGCAGGTTCCCCGCTGAGCAGAGAGCCTGATGCAGGGCTTGATCCCAAGACCCTGAGATCATGACCCGAGCCGAAGGCAGAAGCTTAACTCACTGAGCCACCCAAGCACCCCATCAAATAAGTAAATAAAATCTTAAAAAAAAAATTCTCTTTCACTCTTCCTCTGCTCCTCCCCAGTCCCTTTCTAAAAATATATGTTTGTGTGTATATATATATATATATATATATATACATATATGTGTGTATATATGTGTATATATTGTGTGTGTGCACATATACACACAATATGTATACATATATGTGTGTACACATGTATATATTATGTGTGTATACATACATATATATACACATATGCATGTGTGTGTATATAAAATGTGTGTGAGTAAATAAATACATACCGACATACATACATAAAAGGTGCCCCAGAAAAAGCACAGGGAAACTTCAGGTGGAATCCTAAACTCAGGTCCTTATCTAAACGTCCAGACTCCAGGTGTGAACAGAATTGTTATATTGTGAAATGCCAAGGCAGCAAGTCAAAATGGCTGTTTTCTCATTACACTTCCATCTAGCCTTTAAGCATTTATTGAACTGCATACTCCCAGTTTCTAGAAGGGTAAAGGAAGTCTCATGCTCAACCTCCACACCCCTCCCAGTCCAATAAACACTGTCTGATTATGGGTATTCAGATTTTTACCTAATCCCTCCTAAATCAAACAAAAACAGATGGAAGATGAGAAGAGTAATTCTCACATGCTTCCTGCCGAAATTAAACTTGAGATTCATTGTCAATACATTGAGTTAATAGAGCAGATTAAAATTTTATATCTCTAAGCAAAGTTCACTGGGACTTGAGGCAAGAAGAGTATAAGAAAAGTTTAGACTTTTTTTTAAAAGATTTTATTTATTTTACTTATTTGACAGACAGAGATCACAGGTAGGCAGGGAGGCAGGCAGAGAGAGAGGAAGCGAGGCAGGCTCCCTGCTGAGCAGAGAGCCTGATGTGGGGCCCGATCCCAGGACCCTGAGATCATGACCTGAGCCGAAGGCAGAGGCTTTAACCCACTGAGCCACCCAGGCACCCCAAAGTTTAGACTTTTTAAACATATTTGCAAAAACAATAAAATATTAGCAGATTGAATCCAACACTGCATTAAATAATAAAACATGACCATGTAGGGTTTATCTCAAGATTTCAAGGTTAATTCACCATTAGGAAATTTATCAATGTAACTCACCAGATTAAAGAAGAGAGAATATGTAATTATTTCAATGGAAGCAGGAAGAGAATTTGATATTTAATAGCCATCCATGAAAAGAATATAAAAAGCTCTTACTGAAGAAGGAAGAGAGGGGGATTTCTTTAACCTGGAAAAGGATATCCACCGAAAATCCTGCAATAGGTATTAGTTGGTGATAAAACTTAGATGTTGTTGCATAATCTCATTAAAATAAAGAACAAGGGGCGCCTGGGTGGCTCAGTGGATTAAGCCTCTGCCTTCAGCTCAGGTCATGATCTCGGGGTCCTGGGATCAAGCCCTGCATCGGGCTCTCTGCTCAACAGGGACCCTGCTTCCCACTCTCTTTCTGCCTGCTGCTGTGCCTACTTGTGATCTCTCTCTCTGTCACATAAATAAATAAAATCTTTTTAAAAATAAAAATTAAAAAAGAAAAGAACAAGATGAAGAAGACCCATTATCACTGCATCTGATGGACTGGCAATCCTTGCCTTGATATAAGATGGACAGAAGGAAGGGAGGGAGGGAGGGAAAAAAAAATGAGACATAGGAAATGAGAAAGAGGAAGAAAAAATTGTGACTAGGCAATATGATTGCCCATATAAAAAATCCAAAAAACTAAATGGACATGCTATTAAAACATAATTGAAATATAGAATGCTGTTTCAGATGAGTATAAAAATAATGAGAAATAGAATTATGTGAAATCATGCATTGAGTCTAGATTAAAATTAAAACCATGAATCTAGACAAAATTGTGTAATGAGAGGTGTAGAATAGAGAGAAAAGTTTTGGGGGGGGCACCTGGGTGGCTCAGTGGGTTAAGCCTCTGCCTTAGGCTCAGGTCATGATCTCAGGGTCCTGGAATTGAGCCCTGCATCGGCCTCTCTGCTCAACAGGGAGCCTGCTTTCCTCTCTCTCTCTCTCTGCCTGTCTCTCTGCCTACTTGTGATCCCTCTCTGTCAAATAAATAAATAAAATATTTTTTAAAAATAAATAAATAAAATTCAAAGTTTTTTTTAAAGTTTTTTTTTCCCAGTATATAAGTCAGTTCATTACCTTTCATTAAAAGTTAAAGGTTAAAAAAAAAAGGTAAAGGTAAAAGTATCCTTACTCTAAATCCCTGCTACCAATAGCTGTAATAGTCTTTCCCATATTTTGTCTGCCCAACAGGGTGGAGTGTGACATCTCACCCTTAAGTTTATTTCCTGGACTATCTATGAATACAAGCATCTTTTCATATTTCTTAGAGAATTTTCTCCTCTCTGCATTGTCTCTTCATGTTGTCTGTCAATTCTTCTATTAGATTGCATGTCTTTTCCTTAACAATTTATAAAAGCTTTTCAAGAAATGTGAAGATTAATCTGTTGTCTGTCTTCCTGGGTATTTAATCTTCCTTTAGGATCATTTTATCCAATTAAAAAAAAAAAAAAAAAAAAAAAAAAAAAACCAGGGATGCCTGGGTGGCTCAGTTGGTTGAGCGCTGCCTTCTGCTCGGGTCATGATCCCAGCGTCTTGGGATCAAGTCCCACATCGGGCTCCTTGCTCGGCGGGGAGCCTGCTTCTCCCTCTGCCTCTGCCTGCCATTCTGTCTGCCTGTGCTTGCTCTCCCTCTCTCTCTCTCTGATAAATAAATAAAATCTTAAAAAAAAAAAAAAAAACCAAAGTGGGGTCGCTTGAGTGGCTCAGTTGGTTAAGCGTGTGACTCTTGGTTTCTGCTCGGGTGATCTCAGGGTCGTGGGATCGAGCCCCATTTTGAGCTTGAGATGCTCTCTCTCTCCCCATTTGTGCTCTCTCTCTAAAATAAATAAATAAAATCTTTTGGAAAAAATACCATCAAACTGTATGGGGATTCTGATTGAAATACATTAAATATACATATATTTAATATAATATATAAAATATATGTAAGTTTTGGGAGAATTATTATATTTTTACAATAATAAATACATTCCTAAAACATAATTCAAATCACAAAGGAAATGACTAATCAATTTGATAACACCAAAATATTTTTTAAAATGATATGGTCCAAGATACCATTACAAAGTAAAACTATGCCACATCCAGTGGGGAGGCTCAGTCAGTTAAGCATCCAACTGTTGATTTCGGCTCAGGTCATGATCTCAGGATTGTGAGATGGAGTGGCGGAGCCTGCTTAAGATTCTCTCTCTCCCTCTGTCCCTCCTCCCTCTTCTCTCCCTCCCTCTAATAAATAAATAAATAAATAAAATTACAATTAACAGAGAAATACATCATCTCTAATGGACTAAAGTTCAGAACACTTTTACATATCTGTGAGAAAAACAACCAATCCTAAGAAAATGAGCACATTTTAATATAAACAACAATGTATAGGGAAGAAATCCACACAATCAATAAAATTGATAAGGTGCTTACTTCACTAATAAACACAAAATGCAAATTAAAACATTGAAATACATTTTTTCACCAATGATATGATCAAAAATTAGTTATTTGGCAATATCAACTACTGGGGAAGATTTGGTGAAAGAAACTTTTAAAGACTGCTGATGGGAGTATACATTGAAACAGGCACTTTGAAAATGACTTTACAGCATCTAATAAATATGAAAAATACACCTGAATGACCCAGTGAATCTATGAGCGAGAGACACCCACATGTATGCTTAAGAAAACCTATATAAGAATATTCATTTGAGTAGTATTTGCAAGGGCAAAAAATCAGAAACAGTCTAAGTGCCCATCAAAAGGGGAATTAATTTTTTTAATGCAATATATTATTATAAAATGTATTACAATACAAGGAAGCTAAAAAGAAAAAAAGTAACACATTGTATAAAAAAGGCAAACTTCAGAATGATATAAATGATATGATACCATTCCTAATAATTCAAACGCACAAAGTAACACATATCAATATAAGGTTAATAGACTCATGATGGTGATTGAAAGTGAGTTTTATGTAATCTTACTTAGGGAAGATTTAAGGAACCTCTAAAACATTTCCTAACAAAAAATCAAGAAAATCTGCTTCCGGAAATGCAATTAACACAGGAAGTATGCTTTTAGCTGGTGTGAGGGAAATAACTTGGTCCCTGGAGAGGCAGATGAGGTTAGGAGAAGTTATAATGGAATTCTAGCTTTATAATTTTTTTTTCAAGAATAGATACAGGTATGCCTGGGTGGTTTAGTCAGTTAGGTGTCTGCCTTCAGCTCAGGTCAGATCCTGGGGTCCTGAGATCAAGCCCTGCGTCAGAGCCCTGAATTAGGCTCCCTGTTGAGCAGGGAGTCTGCTTCTCCCTCTCCCTTGGCTCCTCCGTCCCCCAACTTGTTCTGTTGATTTTTAATGTATTCATGAGACTTTTGGTTTTAGGACAGTAAAGTATAGATGTCTTCACACACTGTCATCTTGAAAAATCTTAGAATTTGGAGGCTTTGGGTACCTTGAAAGGCTGGGCTGAGATGTGGATGCTGAAAATTCAGATTTAGATAGAAACACGATCCCCAGGAGTAACTAGATGTTTGAGGAATTCCTCCAACATAAAGGAGAAAGAAATCCTCCTCTTTAATCAAACAGAAAAAGTTCTCTCACCACTCCCAGGCATATACCCAAGAGAAATGAGAACATATATCACAGGAAAACTGGTACACACATATTCATAGTACCACCAAAAATGGAAACAACCCATATGTCCATCAACTGAGGAATAGATAAACCAAATGTGGTATGGCCATAAATGAATTATTATTTGGCCATGAAATGGAATGAAGTACTGATACATGCTACAATGTGGGTAGACTTTGAAAATATTTGAATATTTGAATATTCACTTATTTCACTAAGTGAAATAAGCCAGACACAAAAAGCCACATATTGTATCATTCCATTTATAGAAAATGTCCAAAAAAAGCAAATCCATAGACTAGTGGTTGCCCAGGGCTGGGGGTGGAGAATGGAATGGGGCCACTAATGAATACTAGGGTTGATTGGGGGGGGTGAGATTATGAAGATATTCTAAAATTAGATTGTGTTGATGTTTGCATAACTGAATATTCTAAGAACCACTGAACTGCACCCTTTAAGTGGGAGAGTTTTATGGTATGTGAACCATATCTCAATAATGCTGTTTGGGTTTTGTTTTTGTTTTTGTTTTAATAAAGCTGTTTTAAAAGTGATTTGGGGTGCCTGGGGCACTCAGTCAGTTAAGCTTTGGACTCTCGGCTATTGGCTCAGGTCCTGATCTCCACGGTTGTGAAATCAAGCCTCATGTTGGGCCCTGCCCTGGGCAGGGAGCTTGCTGGGGGGTCTCTCTCTCCTTCTGCCCTTCCTTTCCCTTCTAAAAATAAACAAGTAAATAAAAGTGATCTGAGAGGAAGCAAAGATCGTGGAGGGCAAAGGAGAGAACTTCAGCCCTCTTTCCTTCACATTTGGAACACACCCTTCAAAAATCCTACATCAGTGTACTTGTTTCTGCACCAAGTCTTTCTGCACTTAGTCTTTTTTGATGCCTTACTATTTTCATTGTAAGACCATTTATGATCTAATTGCCAGGCTTTGTTTTTAATGACTGTTCTCCTCTATATCACCTCTGTTTTAGGGTCCTTGCCTGGAGATAAAACTCTTCAAGAAGGGCGCCTGGGTGGCTCAGTGGGTTAAGCCACTGCCTTCGGCTCAGGTCATGATCTCAGGGTCCTGGGATCGAGTCCCGCATCGGGCTCTCTGCTCAGCAGGGAGCCTGCTTCCTCCCCTCTCTCTCTCTCTCTCCTGCCTCTCTGCCTACTTGTGATGTCTCTGTGTCAAATAAATAAATAAAATCTTTTTAAATAAATAAATAAATTTTTTAAAAATCTTAAAAAAAAAAAAAACTCTTCAAGGAGATAAAACTCTTCAAACTTTATGAAATAGTCCCTCTTCAGGTCCACGTGGGCCTAAAACTGAGTTTTAGAAAGTATATAAGCAGTACCTGTTTACCATAAGTAACAACAACCACAATAATAAAATGCTATATACAAAGTGTATGCAAATAAATATACAAAGTAAATACCATCAGGAAGCCTGGGTGGGTCAGTCAGTTAAGCGTCTGCCTTCAGCTCAGGTCATGATCCCAGGTTCCTGGGATTGAGCCCCACGTCTCACTCCTTGCTCAGCGGGGAGACTGCTTCTGTCCGTCTGCAGCTCACCCTGCTCATGCTATCTCTATCTGACAAATAAATAAAAAATTAAAAAAAAAAAAGGGTAAATACTATCTAATTTCACTCTTTTCGCAAGTAAACTCCTTTACATTTTGTCATGTTTTTCCAGACAGTTTTTATCCACAGGCAAACAAAGAGGGTTTTTTATTCTTTTGAAAATAGAATCATGTTACACATACAGTTTGGTGGTTGGCAGCCTGTTTTTTGCTCAAATATCTTGACTGTCCTGTGCCAGTATGTGTGGTCTGCTTTCTTTATTTTATGAAGCACAGACACATCCCAAAGTATTTAACTATTCTCTAATAAAATGTCTACTGTTTTGGGGGCGCCTGGGAGGCCCAGTCAGGTAAGTGTCTGCTTTAGCTCAGGTCATGATCCCAGGGTCCCAGATTCGAGTCCTGCATCGGGCTCCCCGCTCAGTGGGAGTCTGCTTCTCCCTCTCCTGCTCCCCCTACTTGTGCTCTCTCCCTCATTCACTCTCTCAAATAAATAAATAAAATCTTTTTAAAAAAAAGTAATGTCTACCGTTTTTGTTATTATAAATAATGCTGCACTGGACAGCTATTTTTGTCCTTTTATTCATTTGTTCAAGTATTACCATAAAATTGCATTTGGGGTCTAAAACTTGACATCTAACATTTAAGAAAGATACAGCATTGCCCTCCAAAAAACATTATTTGAGCTTTGCATAATATATAAGATTGTTGAATCACTATGTTGTACACTTGAGACTAAGGTACCATCCTGTGTTAACTATACTTCAGTAAAAATAATTTAATTTAGGGACACCTGGGTTGGTTAAGCATCTGCCTTTGACTCCTGTCGTGATCCCAGACTCCTGGGATCGAGACCCACATCAAGTTCCCTGCTCAACAGGGAGTCTGCTTCTCCCTCTGCCCTCCACCCGGCTCTTATGCTCTCTCTCTCTCTCTCTCAAATAAATAAATAAAATATTTTTTAAAAAATTAAAAAAATAAAAATATAATTTAATTTAATTTGATTTTTTAAGGCATTTCATTGAACCCTCCCGTTAACAATGCATGAGTGTCATTCTCTCACACCTCTCCAAATACAGGATATTACCAACCTTTCTAACTTTTTTTTTCCTAACTTTTTTTTTTTTCAGACTAATAGGGCAAAAAGGTTTTGGGGACCTAGCTTGTGAGGCATAGTTGTGCTAATCTCCTCCCAATTGCATGTTTAGTGATGGTTCATTGGTAGCTTGAAATCAGTGGTGTTTACGCCACAAAATTGTCAAAGATTTCAAATTAAACACACACACGAAGTAAGAAAGGAAATAGGAGTAGTACTGTTCTTGCTTTTTTTTAATTGATGTCATTTTTTAAAAGATTTTATTTATTTGTTTGAGAGTGTGTGAGCAAGAAAGAGAGCACGCACATGCGCATGAGCAGCGGGGGGGGGGGCGGGGACAGGGAGAGAGGGAGAAGGACACTACATGCTGAGCTGGGACTCTGAAGTAGGATTTGATCCGACTCCATCCCAGGCCTCCAGGATCATGATCTGAGCTTAAGGCAGGTGCTTAACTGACTGAGCCATCCAGGTGTCCCTGGTCTCATTTTTAATTAAACTTCTTATTTGGAGATAATTATAGATTCACATGCAGTTTTAAGAAAAAACAAAATACTGAAAGATCCCAGTTTCTACCCAGTTTCTCCTGATGGTAGTATCTTGCAAACTGTAGTACAGTGTTACAACAAGGAAATCATTGGTACAGTCAAGATACACAGCATTTATGTCACCACCAGTTTCCCCCGTGTTGCTGGTTTATAGCCACATCCACTTTCCTCCCACCCTCAGCCCCACCTGAACTCCTGGTAATTCCATGTCTATAGTTTTATCACCTCAAGAATGTTATATGAATTGAATCACACAGTATGTAAACTTTTGTGATTGGCTTTTTTTCACTCAGCATCTCTGAAGATTCGTGCAGTTTGTCATGTATAAACAACAGTTCATTTTTTAAAAACTGAGATATAATTGACATACAATATTAGTTTCAGGTGTACAGCACGATGATTTGGTATTTGTATATATTGTAAATGACCACCACAGTTAACATCATCACCACCAAATTTTTCTTTATTGTGGTGAGACCTTTAAATCTACTTAGTTATTTTAATTTTATTTTTAAAGAATTTATTTATTTTACAGAGAGAGAGAGACCACAAGCAGGAGGAGAAACAGGCAGAGGGAGAGAGAGAAAACAGGCTCCCTGATGAGCAGAGAGCCCAATGCGGGACTCAATCCCAGGACCCTGGAATTGTGACATGAGCCTAAAGTAGCTGCTTAACCAACTGAGCTACCCAGGCACCCCTTAGTTATTTTTAAGTATGCAGTATGCAATACAGTGTTTACTATATATGATCACCATGCTATACATTACATCTCTATGACTTATTTACTTTACAACTGGAAATTTATACCTTTTGATCCCCTGCACTGATTTTTCCCCACTCCCCCCACACGCCTCTCCTCTGATAACTACCAATCTGTTCTCTGTTCTATGAGTTGTTTTTTTAATTTCACATACAGGTGAAATTTTTCTTTCTCTATCTGACTTATTTCACTTAACATAATGCCCTCAACAAGGATGCAGAGAAAAGGGGACCCTCTTACACCATTGGTAGGAATGCAAGCTGGTACAGCCGCTCCGGAAAACAATATGGAGGTTCCTCAAAAAGCTAAAAACAGAGCTACCCTATAACAAAGCAATTGCACTCCTGGGTTTTCACCCCATAGTTACAAATATGGTTATCAGAAGGGGCACCTTCATCCTGATGTTTATAGCAGCAAAGTCCACAATAGCCGAAGTATGGAAAGAGCCTAGATGTTAAGTGATGGATGGATAAAGAAGATGTGATATATACACACAAGGGAGTATTACTGAGACATCAAAAAAAAAAAAAAAAAAAAAGAAATCTTGCCATTTACAATGACATGGATGGAACTAGAGGGAATTATGCTAAGCAAAATAAGTCAATCAGAGAAAGACAATTACCATATGGTTTCACTCATATGTACAATGTAAGAAACAGCACAGAGGATCATAAGGGAAGGGAGGGGAACTGAATGGGAAGTCATCAGAGAGGGAGAAAAACCATGAGAGACTACACTATAAGGAAACAAACAGGTTGCTGGGAGGAGTGGGGTAGGGAAATGGGGTAACTGGGTGATGGACATTAAGGAGGACACAGGATGTAACGAGCACTGGGTGTTATATAAGACTGATGAATCATTGAACTCTACATCTGAAACTAATGAAACACTATATGTTAATTAATTTAAATAAATTTGAAAAACAACACCCTCAATTTCCATCCATGTTGCCACAAATGGCCAGATTTCCTTCTTTTTATGGCTGGATAATACTCGTGTGTGTGTGTGTGTGTGTGTGTGTGTGTGTGTGTGTGTGTGTGTGTACACTACATTTTGTTTACCCATTCCTCCATCTAGGGACACTTATGTTGCTTCCATGTCTTGGCTATTGTAAATAATGCTGCAATAAACATAGGGGTGCGTACATCTTTTCAAGTTAGCGTTTTCATTTTCTTCAGGTAAATACCCAGACGTGGAATTGCTGGATCATAGGGCAGTTCTATTTTTAATTTTTTTAGGAAACTCCATCCTGTTTTCCATACTGGATCCACCAGCATACATTCCCACCCACAGGGCACAAGGGCTCCCTTTTCTCCACATCCTCGCTGACAATGGTTATTTCTTGTCTTTGTGTGAATAGCCATTCTGACAGGTGTGGGGTGACATCTCATTGTAGTTTCGAGCTGCATTTCCCTGATGATGAGTGATGTTGAGCACCTTTTCACGTGCCTGTTGGCTTTCTCTGTGTCTTCTTTGGAAAAATGTCTACTTACGTCTCTGCCTATTTTTTAATCAGATTGTTTGGGTTTGTTTTTGTTTTTGTTTTAAAGATTTTTTAAATTTATTTGACAGAGAGAGATCACAAGTAGGCAGAGAGGCAGGCAGAGAGAGAGAGGAGGAAGCAGGCTCCCTGCCAAGCAGAGAGCCTGATGCGGGGCTCGATCCCAGGACCCTGAGATCATGACCTGAGCCGAAGGCAGCGGCTCAACCCACTGAGCCACCCAGGCACCCAAGTCCTCTAATTTTTGTATCCAAATCTGTCCACCTGGCCAAAGACTGGCCTTGCCCATGAATCCGTAAAGATCCTCAGACTATGTCTTCTTCCAGTGGAACCAGTGATGCATTCTACTTTAAATTTTATCCACTGAAGGATTTTCTTCCTCCACTAGCTGCCAGGACTATCTCAGAAAACACTGCTAGTCTTTTTGTTGCTGTTGTTTTTAAAGAAAGAGGCATTTATTAATTTTCTGTGAGCTGAGAAAAGAATCGTTAATTACGTTTGAAAGCAAATATCCTGATAACAAAATTCCATGTTTAAAAACTTAAGTTTTCATAAGTTTTATAACATTTTTTATTGTGGTAAAGAACCTATAACATTAAATTGACCATCTCATCACTCGTTTTATTTACTTATTTGATACGGAGAGAGAGAGAGAGTGAGAGAGAGAGAGAGCACAAGCAAGGGGAGCAGCAAGCAGGCAGAGGGAGAGGAGAGAAGCAGGCTCCCTGCTTAGGCAGGAGCCCAGCGAGGGACTCGATCTAAGGATCCTGGGATCTTGACCCGAGCCGGAGGCAGGCACTGAACAGACTGAGCCATCCAGGCTCCCCCTGAACCCTTTTAAAATGTACAGTTCCGCTGTGGGTCTGTGCAACAGATCTCCAGAACTTCAGAAGAGCTTTCTTGCTACAGTCGGAACACAAACACTTAGTGAATGCTCAGTGCTATTCGAAGAGCTTTACATATTTAATCTTCAAAACAACCTATGTGGGTAGGTATTTTTTTAACTATCTCTCTTTCAGAGACTAGGAAACTGAGGTACACAGAGGTCCAATTACTTGCCCGGATTCATGCAGCTAGAACTGTGGAACCGGAATTCAAACACAGGCAGTCTGGTTCTCCAATGTTTGCTCTTCATCTCCTAACAGACCACTGCTGCCTGGTGATGGTGTACTGTGGAGAGCCAGCTGCCTGTAATCCTAGCTCCAGTGCTTTTTTCTTTCTCAATATCTTTCTTGAAGCCATTGGGCCAGACTGAGAAGGAGCCATTTTTGGCAAGACAGGGCGAGCTGGAGGGCACATAAGGGCATTTTGTGGTTCCTCTAACCCTCAGGAAGTTCTCAGGCTGCATCCTGCTGTTCTTGGAGGTGAGGAGTGTGGTGCTCCAGAGATCCTGGGCCCACTAAGTGTATCGGGTATTCCTCAATTTGTGAAGGGGCTTGGGCCACAGAGTCACAGTGGCCCATGTTTAGTTTCTCTTGGAACCCAGAAGCCCACAAGAGGCTGTTTATCAAGAGAGGAGCTGTTACCTGCTGATGTGGACTGAGCCTCAATATGTCTTCTGGCCACCCGGGGGCGGCGGGGGGGGTACTCTCCTTCTGGCTTTTGCTTGCCACACCCAGATCACCCCAATCTGTAGAGCTCTATTGGATCCACTGAGTCCCAAGGCCCCCAGTGCAGAAGTGTTGAACCACAGCAGGAGCAGCCGGAGAGCCCTTCTCTGTCCCAGACCCCACAGTCAGAACACTGTCTCTTCCCCTGCCATTCCAGTACAGCCCTGGCTCCTCGGGCCTCGAGAGACCCTGGAAGCTTCTGCAGCATTGCTAGCCACCCACACATTTGCCCGGGACCCCATCATTTGCATGCCCACCACTGTTCTACTTCTTTGCATCTGAGCCCTCCTTGGTGCGCCAGTCCCACCCAGACTGTCACGGGCTTGCTCCCCCCTGCAAAGGGATCTGGGAAAGCGACTATCTGGCCTCTGTGGGTCCTCTAGCAGTGGGTAATTGATTGTCTTGGACCAGACGTAAAAGGGGCTGTCGGTGCTTGCCCTGCTTGCCAGCCACAAAGCGTGAAAGATAAAAACAACCCGTCTCCAGGAACTGTAGCCAACGTTCTATAATTCACTACATTCGAGCCAAGCTCTTATAGACACAGAGTCTGAAATGGGCTGCCCAGATTCAAATTCTGGGCTCCGTTACCCACTAGTCGTGTGAGTTGGAGGGAGTTACTTCCCTTTAGTATGCTGTAATTTCCTTATCTGTAAAATGGGCATAATAAAAGAGTCTTCACTTTATAGGTTTGTTAATAAGGATAAAATAAGCTAGAGCATGTAAAGAGCTTAAGGAAGTACCTGGCATGTAGTAAACTTTTATGTGAGTGTGGGGTTGGTTCACTTTAAAGTGCTTAGAACAATAGCAAGGCTATACTAAGCGTTTCCTAAATGATATCTGTTGTTATGGTTATGACCTGTTTATTCCCTGCTTGTTGAGGTATTTCTATGGACTGTGTCCTAGAAGTGGAATTCCCAGGTAAAATGCTATGCACAATTTAATTTTGGGTAGGTATTGACAAACCACCTTTGTTTTGGGGGGGGTGTTTGTTTTTAATATTTTATTTGTTTATTTGACAGAGAGAGACACAGTGAGAGAGGAACACAAGCTGAGGGAGTGGGAGAGGGAGAAGCAGGCTCCCCATCCCCAATCCTCCCACAAGCAGGGAGCCTGATATGGGGCTTGATCCCAGGACCCTGGGATCATGACCTGAGCTGAAGGCAGATGCTTGACGACTGAGCCACCCAGGTGCCCCTACAAACTGCCTTTGTTTAGAAAGGCACCAGTTGGCACTCTCACCAATCCTGAATGCTGCCCTTTTCCTCATGTTCTATGACTGGATTTTAACCATTTAAATTTTTGCTCATCTCATAGGCGACAGTGTTATTATATTCTTTCACTATTTCAATTTTTGAATTATGCATGCCTTTCAAGCTTACTATACAATTTAAAAAATACATAATTAATTCAAATGTGAAAAATAAAAATTTCTCTCTATAATCCACTTAGAGGTAACCTGTGTTGGTTACCTTTGGTAAGTTTGGTATGATAAAAGAAGTTTATCTCTTCAAATCTGTTTCTACAAACACATAATCATATATATATATAGTATGTGTTTATATTATATACTAAATTAAATTATATAGTATAATTATGTACTATGTAGTTATAAATTATAATTTAAATTAATTAGTTTACTATATAAATGAATCAAATTAAAACTCTGTGGTTTAACTAATTAATTTTACATCTCATTTTTATTAAATGGAATCACACTATTTTTTGGCCCTTTCCCCCCTCAACCATATTTCTTGGGTATCCTTCCACGTCAAAATGTATAAAACTACATCGGGGAGGGTATGTGCTACGGTGAGTGCGGTGAAGTGTGTAAACCTGGCGATTCACAGACCTGTACCCCGGGGGATAAAAATATATTATATGATTATAAAAAACTAAAAAGTTAAAATTTTTAAAAATGTATAAAACTAGGGGCACGTGGGTGGCTCAGTGGGTTAGGCCTCTGCCTTCGGCTCAGGTCATGATCCCAGGGTCCTGGGATCGAGCCCCGAATTGGGCTCTCTGCTCAGCAGGGAGCCTGCTTTCCCCTCTCTCTCTTCCTGCCTCTCTGCCTACTTGTGATCTCTGTCAAATAAATCATATCTTTAAAAAAAATGTATAAAACTATACATTATGGTTGCTTGGTGTTCATGTTATGGATGTTCCATAATATATTTATCTATTCCCCTATTGGTTGTTTCCAACTTTTCACTATTATGAACCATGTTGCAATGAACATCTTATTAATATATTTGAATACTTGTCTATTTCCACAGAGTAGATCACTAGAAGTAGATTTCATCTGAAAATGTTGCTAAGTATTGCTAAATTGCCTTATTTTATTTTATTTTTTTATTATTATTTTAAAATTTTATTTTATTTATGGGGGAGGGGCAGAGGGAAGGAAGAGAGAGAATCTTTTTTTTTTTTTAAGATTTTATTTATTTATTTGAGAGAGAGAGTGAGAGAGAGCATGAAAGGGGAGAAGGTCAGAGAGAGCAGACTCCCCATGGAGCAGGGAGCCCCATGCGGGAATCGATCCCAGGACCCTGGGATCATGACCTGAGCTGAAGGCAGTCGCTTAACCAACTGAGCCACCCAAGTGCCCAAAGAGAGAAACTCTTAAGCAGACTCCACACCCAGCATGGAGCTTGACATGGGGCTTGATCTCACAAACCCAAGATCATGACCTGAGCCCAAATCAAGGGTCAGACACTTAACTAACTGAGCCACCCAGGACCTGCTAAACTGCCTTCTTTTTTTTTTTTTTTTTTTAATGTGGGGTTTTTTTTTTTTTTTTTTTTTTTAAGATTTTGTTTATTTATTTGAGAGAGAGAGATCACAAGCAGGCAGAGAGGCAGGCAGAGAAAGAGAGAGGAGGAAGCAGGCTCCCCACTGAGCAGAGAGCCCGATGCGGGGCTCGATCCCAGGACCCTGAGACCATGACCTGAGCCGAAGGCAGAGGCTTTAACCCACTGAGCCACCCAGGCGCCCCTAAACTGCCTTCTTAAAATGTCTCACCATTTTACACCTTTGCCAAAGCATACAAGAGTGCCCTTGTCCCCACACTTTTTCCAGCACTGAATATTAACAATCTTTTGATTTTCGAAAATCATATCATGTTGTTTTTGCTGCAACAAGTATTTCTTGGGGCACCTGGGTGGCTCAGTTAGTTAAGCATCTGCCCTCAGCTCAGGTTATAATCTCAGGGTCCTGGGACCGATCCATGTGTTAGGCTCACTGCTCAGAGAGTAGGCTGCTTCTCCCTCTCCCTCTGCCTGCCACTCGCCCTGCTTGTGGTCTCATTCATTCTCTCTCCCTATCTCAAATAAATAAATAAAAATCTTAAAAAAAAAAAAAACCCACATGTATTTCTTTAATTACAAATGAGATTGCATATCTTATGTTTATTAGCCATTTATCCTTCATTTTCATATCCTAGGAATATTTTTCTGTTGTATTGTTTGTCTCTTTCTAATTGATATGTTAAAGATCTTTGTATATTAAAACCAATCATTATTGTTTCAGTTTAAGCCTTTTTATTGTATTTTTTTTTTTTAAAGATTTTACTTATTTATTTGACAGAGAGAGAGAGATCACAAGTAGGCAGAGCGGCAGGCGGGGGTGGGGGGGGGAGCAAGCTCCCTGCTGAGCAGAAAGCCTTATGCGGGCCTCAATCCCAGGACCCTGAAATCATGGCCTGAGCTAAAGGCAGACCATAAACAGATCAACTGACTGAGCCACTTAGGCACCCTCACCTTTTTTAAACTTCTGAGCAGTCTTTTGATAAGCTGAGACAGAAAATCCCAAAATATTCCCTTTCCAGACAGCACTTTCTATCTTTCTATACTTGGCCGTGACCCTGGGGAGATCCTAGGGGAATAACAGGCCAGATACAGTGTATGAGAGACAGAGGATTCAGGAAGGTGGTGAGGCTCTTCCCTAGACCTTCCTCTGATTCCATGTAGGACTGAAGACAAGAGTCCTAAAGCTTCAGGATTCCTGTGTCTTTGGGACACTGGGACACTCTTCCCAGGCAGCATTTAGGTGAAGAGGTGAGAAAATGGAGGCCTTAAGAAGGAGAAGACTTGTTCCTGCCCGTTCTGAGCTTAGCAGAGAAACTGTGACTCAGGGATATGACTCCAGGGGCCAAAGGTTCTTCCAGCCTCAAATAGAAAGGCTTTTATTTTCCTTTGGATTTTTTATTTACAGCATTATAACATGTCCAAAATGGAGGCTTGATTAGGGGTTTTGATGGCTTAATTTGGGTCATTAACCAAGAATGATGTAATTCTTCCTTCCCAGGGCCTTTAACCGAGAAGGTACAAGCCAAGCGGGCCTCTGTGAAGTTGGAGATGATGCATAAAAGCCATTTTATGGCTCTTGTCTCAGCTTTTCTGGAGCCAGGCTTGGCACAGAAGGAAGGCTAGGGCAGGAGGGGCAGGGGAAGAGGTAACAGCGAACTTTCCCCCACATCTATGTGACTGATGATGCTGTTCCCTCTCTTCGACTACATAACTGGGTTCAAACCCACTTCACCTTTTCTTCTAGTAGATTAGATATGTGACAACATATGTAATTTCTGTTCTAATCAGACACTTCTTCTCTTGAACTTGAGTATGTCTTCAAGGTATCTCCTTTTTTCACCCACAGATTAAAGAGATTGAAGAATAGAAAGCTATGAACCATCTTCAGATCTTGATTCAAATAGACGGTAAAACAAAAATTGATGAGATGATAGGGGAAATTTGAACACTGAATATTTGATCATAGTAAAGACTTACTATTTGTTTAGGTATGCTTATGACATGGTGGTTCTTAAAAAAAGAATTCTAGGGGTTCTTGGGTGGCTCAGTGGATTAAGATTCTGCCTCCAGCTCAGGTCATGGTCTCAGGGTCCTGGGATCAAGCCCCACGTCGGGCTCTCTGCTCAATGGGGAGCTTGCTTCCCACTCTCTCTCTGCCTGCCTCTCTGC
This sequence comes from Mustela nigripes, assembly GCF_022355385.1. Lineage (NCBI taxonomy): Eukaryota > Metazoa > Chordata > Mammalia > Carnivora > Mustelidae > Mustela > Mustela nigripes. The sequence goes on along the minus strand of NC_081570.1, from coordinate 106,417,596 downwards.
CTGCTTGTGCTATCTCTCTCTCTGTCAAATAAATAAATAAAATCGTTAAAAAAAAAAAAAGTTCTAATCTTGGAGGGATACGTACAGAAATATTGATGCCAGAAATATGACCATGTCCAGGGTTGACTTCAAAACGATCCAAGGTAGAGGAGGGCTGGGAGGTAGAGATGAAGCTAGATGGGCGACGGGCAGACTTTTATGGAAGGTGGGTGGTGTACCTGCAGGTTCATTATACTATTCTCCCTATTTTTGCATATATTGAAATTTTCCCCTGAGAGGTAGACAAAGACACAGAAAAAGCTCTCCCTCTCTCAATCTCTATTCTTTTCCTCTGTCTCCAGGAATGGGGAAACAGTTGCTTTTTTAAACACTTCCCAGTGTCTCCCTTGCTCTTATCATCAGAGGCAGGCATCTGATAAAACTAAGTCACACTTAACAACTCGGGGGAATCCCTACAGCGGCAAGGTGAGAAGAGGCCGCCTCGTCCTGAAGAAAGACACTGTGCGTGGCAAAGTTTCCGGCATCCATGGCAATCCCAAAGGGAGGACATTTCTGAGCGGTTGGGGGGGGCGGGCAAGAAGCCCTCTGAGCACCTCTAAAATCTTGTCCCTTGTAGGAAGCCCTGGCAGAGGGCTTTCTTCCCCCACCCCCTTCTCTAAGCTCTGTTGTTATTCTGGGCGGCAGGCTTTGAACTCAGCCATGTGCAGAGACAGGGAGGTGCTGTGAAATAAGCGTGAGCAGCTGGTCGAAACTCTGTTTCCTCTGATGTGAGATGAAGAAAAAGCTACTTACGTGGCCAGGTTTGCTGTGGGCAGTCCCTGAGCCGGCTGCTAGCAAGCAGGGCCCGGCCTGGCAAGCAGGGTCCGGCCTGGCGCCAGCCACATCTGGTAACAGATTCTCAGAAAATGTCCCTGCCATCTGCAGAGGGTGTGGAGCCAGTCTGGTAAAACAAGGAGGCAGGAGCAGGACAGGGCTCATAAACTCTGCTTAGCTTTTAGAAACCTCAACCTGCCCAGCAAGTCCTACCTCAGACCTCCCCAGGCTGCTGCGGTAGGAACCACAGACCCTGTGTATAGTGGGTTGTGATGCTCCTTTGCAGGCAAATCCGTGTATAGACCGGACAACCTTGTCGAACCCCCATCTGCTCTCAGCCACCTGCATTATCCTGTGTCCTTCATAGCACTTCTTGGCCATATGTGATTTGTTTCTACGCTTCCTTGATTATCAGTATGTCATCTCTATGAAGGCAGAAACTTTGCTTCCTTCCCCACCCTGTCCACCAAAACAGGTGCTCCAGAAGTGTTTGTGGAATGCAAGAATGAATGAATGAACGTGTGTCCCCAAGGAAAGGGCAGATAGGCCAAAAACAACAACAACAAAGTTAATACCCTTATTTGGGGTCTTGGTTACAAAAGTAATGCATGCTTATTATTTTTTAAAATATGCAAGTATCTCAAGTAAAAATGGAAAATTATCCCCTTCCCTCCATCACCCCTCTCCAAAGGTCATACTTGGATGTAGTATCTTTCAGATAGCACGGGGGTTGGGTATCCCTTACTCACTTCCCACCGTGAAGACCCCACTGCTCAGTTCAGGGGACACCTTCTTCACTGCTCTCCCCACTCCCAAGAAAGGGCCTCGGAGAACCCTGGAGACAAAACACCACAGCTTGTGCCTTCCTTCTGGTGCTTCTGCCTCCCCGCTGCCTCCCCACTACCATGCCCCCTCCTCACCCCTGCCAAAGCCAGAACCAGACAAAACACAAGAAGACCCCAGAGTAGTTAGAAAAACTGAGAGCTCTAGAGTCAGATGAACCTGGGATTCCTGCTCTGCGTCTTCCCAGGTGCCTTTGGCCCCTTCTGAGTCTTAGGTTCTTCCTCAGTAAAAGGGAAGATGAGTTACCTACAAGACTGGGGCATAGCAAGGGTTAAGTGCAGGGGTGAGTGTTACCAAGTGGTTCATACTGGTTAGTCCTGCTTTCTTCCTGATATCACTCCCCTGGCTGGACTTTGATTGTTTCCCTGTCGCTTTTATTTTGCTAGAGAGGAAGAACAACTTTTTTTTTTTTTTTAAAGATTTTATTTATTTATTTGACACAGCAAGACACAGTGAGAGAGGGAACACAAGCGGAGGAAGGGGAGAGGGAGAAGCAGGCTTCCCGCCTAGCAGGGAAACACCGATGCAGGGCTCCATCCCAGGACCATGGGATCATGACTGAGCTGAAAGCAGATGCCCAACAACTGAGGCACCCAGGCTCCCTTTCTTTTTTATGTTTTGTTGTTGTTGTTGTTGTTGTTTTTTACATTTTTAACATTTTGATTCTTGGAGACTCCAGCTTCATCATCTCCTCCCCCTTTCCTTCTCTGGTTTTAATCCTTCCTTTCTCCCTTTGCCATCTTACCAAACGGAGGTCTCAGGACCTGTTTCAAGAGGTCCATAGAAATCTGGCTGAGGCTGGAAGGGAAAGGGAGGAACCAGCAGCAGGGCTCCATGCCCCCAAGGCTGCAAGAATCCATTTTCTGTCTGTGGAGATGGAGCAGAGCCAAAGTTCAATTACATAATCACCTGGCTATTCAGCGGCTAGCCTGATAACCTGCCTCCTCTAATATTTACTGAGCTTTTCTAGAACTTGAAAGAGCAGGAAGGAGCATGGGCTGCACCCAGCCTTCTTTGCAGTGGCCGTGCCCAGTATCAGGATTGTGTACAGCCTCCTGGGACAAACAGACCTGGGCTGCGGTCCCACCTCCCCAGGGCCAGCCCAGGGTTGGAAGCTCAGGTCTCTCCCCATATCCCTTTGTGTGAATCTGGGAGTCTGCCAGCTGTGGTTGGACTCTGGTTGGCTAGGAAAGGGCAAATCAGATAGAGAAAGGAGCCCTTAAGTTCTTGAGAAGCAACATTTGGGATGCTCAGGCCACAAGGAGGCTGACCGGGGTGGCCCACTATGGGAGCAAAAACGCCAGGGGTCATGGACACCACTATTACCAGCCTGAGTCCTCTCCCAGGACTGCCAGGGGTCATGGACACCACTATTACCAGCCTGAGTCCTCTCCCAGGACTGCCAGGGGTCATGGACACCACTATTACCAGCCTGATCCTCTCCCAGGACTGCCTCCACCCATAGCCCTAATTTGGACAACTCTTCCCAAGCACCTTGCAGGCTCTGGAGGAAACCTTCTGGGAGAAAGCAGCAGGTAGAGGCTAGAGTCCCATGCAGGAGCCGGCGAGCACGCCAAGTCCAAGGTCAGGGCATGCAGAGCTGGCAGTTCAGGACGAAATGGTACTTTGCAATTCTTGTCTAGAGCCAGCAAAATCACAGCTTCTTTGGAGGTAACAGCTCAGGAACTTTGGATGAGAGGGTGAACATGGGCTTTCTTTCTCTTTCAGATTTTGGATGTTGGTCTACTTCAAGCCCCAGAGTGGAGGAGGTATGAGATGAGACCTCAGGAGGAGAGGGAGGAGGCCAGAGTGGTGGGCTTAAGGCAGGATAAGTGGAGGCCACCAGCAGACGAAGAAGGAAGCTAGCAGAGGCGAAGAAGCAGCCATGATGGGTGGCCCGCGGTGGGACAGCTGCCTCCACAAGGTCATCTGTGGCACATGCCTGGCCAATGGTGCCCTGGTGAGGATGTAGCGGCAGGAAAAAGCTAGGAGAGGCTGAGTGTTACTGGGGAGCAGGGGGTAAGGGAGCCTCCCTGTCCCGGGCAGCCACGTAGCCTCCTCCTGTGTGGGCCTTCTCATCCAGGGGAATGAGGAGGACAGATCCCCATCATACAGCAGCCCCGTTTTGTTCTCCTTCCTTCCACTCCAGTTTGGGAAGTCCATGGATCTTTCCACCGGCAGTCTGAAGACCAAAATTTGTCCCTTTCATTAGCCAATAAAAACTTCACCCCATAGCTTTCATCCAAGGAGATGAAAGTAGCTTCTGAAGACACAGAGTCAGCAGGTACCTAGAAGAGGGGGGCAAGGTCACCCTTGTCAGGCAGCCAGCCGCAGGAAGAGGGGTGGCCCTTGGCTTCAAGATGAAGAACTATTGGGGGCCCTTCAACCCCAGCTTCTCTGGATGAGGGCAGCCCCAGGGAGAGCTGACAGATCAGGCCTCAACCCTGCCTTGGTGAGCAGTTACCATTTGGCCGGAGGCCATCCCACGTCCCTGGGACACTATCCCTAGCAGGCTCAGCAGCCCTGGCCAGCACCAAATCCTCCTTCTTTCCTGGATGATTGGAGAGTTTTGTGACTCATCACAGGCCAGTGAGGGACAGTGGCACCCCACTGGGCTGCCCTGGGGCCTTGTTCTCCACCTTGGGAGCTGCTGAGGTGCCAAGCGGACAGATGAGGGTGGGGAGGACTCAACTTCCACCTCCTGAGATTGATGAGGGTAACAGAAGGGGATGACGGGCACTGCCAACTTCCCTTCCACTTCAAAGCTCAAGAGGAATACATGAGTGTGAGACATGGGAAGACATGGGTGAGCAGTTGAGGGTGGGTAAGATTGTGCCTTTTGGCCTGTGGATGTCCGGAATAGGAGGGTAATTTTAGGAGAGAGCTGACCCTGGCTGTGGATAATAGCAGATGGGCCCAGGGCCCTGAGTTCCCCTCCATAGCAAGAAACAGATCCAAGTCCAGAGGAGAGCCTCTAGATGCAGGAACACCTGCACGCCTAGGCTCACAGGAACACCGCAGACACGCACTCCCATGCACACACGCACAGACCCACACAGCATAAACATTCTGGCAGGCACAGGCTCACATAGGTGCACACAGATGTGCCCAAGTCCAGACACACAGGAACACTCCCACTGGCACATTTTCACACACAGAGAGACACACGCACACACCCAGGGGCTACAGACAGGTATACAAGACCATGCAGCCACACAAAGTCCATGTGCCCAGGCGCGCGCGCGCGCGCGCGCGCACACACACACACACACACACACACACACACAGAGTAACTCAAACACCAGCCTCGGGAGGGAGGGAGCCGACTGTGTGAGAGAGTCCTGGCCAGCTGCCATTGATCTTTCCCTTTTTTGCTCTGGGCCGCAGCCCAGGCCCGCCCCCTACTCCACCCCGCCCCCCGACTGGTTGTATAAATTCCTTCCCTTTGCCCCTTTCCAGCACAGCCTACTTGGACGCCTGCGTACCCCAGCTCTCTGCTCCCTCCTGGCAGGCCGGTCAGGATTGCAGCATAGCAGCAAGCAGCATGGGTAAGGAGGGGGCCTCCTGGCAACCCAGTACCACCAACCTGCTGCCCACAATACAGGGACTGACAGAAAAGCTGGGTGGGGAGAAGCTAGTTAGGGGACGGAGTGCTGGACTCTGCTCCACTGTCCCCACCCCTACCGCTGCATTTCCCAGTTCAGCCAAAGTTTCTAGAGCTGCAAGGAGAGGAGGGTGGGTGGTCCTGGGCCCTCCCCTGCCCCCCCCAGTGGGTTCCCACTGCAGCCTGGAGCCAGTGGCCTTTCTGCAGCTGGGAAAATCTGGTAGGGGTGGAGGAATATGTAAGGAGAACCTCTTGTCCCTGGCTGTCACTGGAAGTGAAAGATAATCCTCATTCCAGCCCTGGGCCAGATTTTTACTCCAGAAAGTAGGAAACCCAGGCCTTTGGGGCCAGTTCACTCTAACCACCTTGAACCCCCTTGAAAGGGAATGAGAGCCCACACACTCTCACTGTTCCAGTACCTCCCACCCTCCTAGTCCCCAAAGACCCCCTATTCGTCGTCCTCTGGCTCCCAGATGTCAGGCTGAGGAAGAATTTGGGTCTGCTTGGGATTATCGATGTCTTTGTCCCTTGCATCTGACTCTTTCTTGGACTGGCAGAATACCTACCAGCCAGCCTGACACTAGGAAGACCCAATGAGCTTCCCAACTGGGTCCATCTCAAATCCAAAGGTGTTCAGAGATCTTGCTTGAGGTGCTTAGAGGACAAGGAGGGTGCTTCCCAGCAAGCACATCAATGCTCCTAGAGACCTGGAGTTGCAAAGGGCCTGAAACACCGGGATTGGGGTGGGGAGGGGACGATGATGCAACCGGCAACACCACTCTCACACCTTCTCTCTGTCTTTGTTCTGCTTTGTGGTTTTCGAGTCTCTGTCTTGAGTCTTGGAGTTTTGAATCTTCTGTTCTGTGTCCAGCAACCTCCTTCCTCTCCCCCATGCTCCCCTGTGCCAGGCCCTGGCACAAGTCCCCCTAACTGTTTTGGACTGGACCTCTCACCCTGCCCCATCTACCCCAGCCCTCTCTTGGGGCACCAACTACAGGCCCCGGATTTCTGTCCCCCCACCCCCTGGCTTTCTGGCACAGCCCTACCCATATTTATACAGTGCTGCTCCTTTACAAAAGTTCTTCGTGAATACCTTGGCTTATTTGACCTTCATAGTCACCTAGAAAAGAAGGTAAGATATGATTACCCTCTTTTAGCCAAAGAAAAGGAGAAAGTGAAGAGAGCAGGTATCAGATCTGGACCTTGAAACTAGATTTCTGCACTCCAAAACGCTGTTGCCACTTCTTGGCCTCCTGTCACTTGGCTGCCCTGAGTAGAGGACCTGGTTTCCTGGCTGAGGGCCTGAGCCCAGGCTCCTGGGGAGACTTGACTCCTAGCTCTTCCTGCCTCCCCCTGCCTCCCCACGTGCGGGCCCCCCCCAGGCTCCCCCAGTCGACAGGGCCGTGGCCAGACTGGCCCTGAGCCAGAGCAGGGAGGCAGCACCCAGTCCTGTGATCTCCACTCCGGGATTTCCTCCAGCCTGCCGCTCCCTCTGGGCTATTCCTCCACTCCTCCCGGCTCCAAACCCTTAGCCTGAGGCCCAGTCCCTTGCCCCTGGCCATCTCAGCAGCTGACTTTGGTCCGGTAGAGCTCTGTGGCTTCTGTTGCCAGACTTAAGGGACAAGGAGGGCCACACCCTACAGCTCTGCTGGGTGGGCCTCTGAGCCCCCCAGAGGTGCACCAAACACCGATAAAGGTAGTGGGCTCACAGGTAGGGGTACAAACTGGTCTGAGGCCATCTCAGGTGGTAACAGCCCTACAGTCTTGAACTTCAACCTCCTGTTCCCTACTAGACCTTCAGCTAAGTCACCCAGGTTCTGGCCAGCAGCCTGGGGTCAGGACCAAGAAGGGAGAAAAACAGGAAGTGTCCTGGGTCTGGGTAGAGATACTGTCTGCAACAGAGTTGAACAGGTACCACCCTTGCTAGCTGGGGGACAGCCAGGGCTGACGGGCTCTAATCAAGTCCAACGCTGCACACTTGACTGAACCTTCCTATTTACTGCTCCTAAAAGCCCACTGTGGTGTTCTTATTACCTTCTTTTTACACTCCGTGTGGAAGTGGATTAAGTAACTTGCCCAAGCGCCCATGGCTAGTTAGTGAGCAGCTGGGCCTGGGGAGCAAGTTGTCATGGTAACCGCTATATGCACAGCCTCTGCTGAGCTCACCCTTGTCCTGCTGTCCCTTGGGTCCTGCTTGATTGTCTGTCCATCCTCAGGTCCTACCTGTGCAGCTCTTTCTGCCACAGGCACACACACTAACACTCTCACTCTCTCTCTCTGTGTCTCTCAGCAGAGCTTTCAGGGGCAGGGAGATGGGTGGTTGTGATGGGACCAGAGTTGACACACGACCTGGGACAGCCTGCCTCTGCTGGCTGGCCTGTGGCAGCACATGGGTGATGGCACATGGGGAAGGAGCCCTCACCCTCCAGAAAGTGGTCCAACCAACATGCCCCATTGTTTCCACAGCTACAAAATGCGGGAAGTGTGGACCCGGCTACCCTACCCCTCTGGAGGCCATGAAAGGTCAGTGGGCAACATCTGAAAGCCCCCCGGAAAGGAATTCTACAAGCCAGTACCTTCTATTGATTCCACTGCTAGTGGGGGTGGGAGCCCCGAGACCTCAGCCTTGGGCACACCCAGTGCCGCCCCTATCATTCCTCTCCACCCTGCTGTCCCCACTAACTGCTTGCTACCCTTCAGGACCCAGGGAGGAGATTGTCTACCTGCCCTGTATTTACCGAAACACTGGCATTGAGGCCCCGGATTATCTGGCCACTGTGGACATTGACCCCAAGTCTCCCCAGTATTGCCAGGTGAGGTGGAGCTCCGGCACTGGCGGGCCCTGAGACCCTTCCTTCAACCCTGGCCCCAGCAAGGCCCTTTCCCAGCTCCAGCCTTCTGCACCCTCCTTTGGGTGTGACTGTAGATTGTGTTCACTGCCAAAGGGCGCCCCTGAGGTCCGGGGCAGTGAAGAATTCCCGCCTGTGCAGTACTGCCAAGCCCAAGTGGATCCAGGGATCCCAGATGCATGGTCTGGGTGAGCATCAGCCCTCCCCCTCTCCCCTCGAAGGTCATCCATCGACTGCCCATGCCCAACCTGAAGGATGAGCTCCATCACTCAGGATGGAACACCTGCAGCAGCTGCTTCGGGGACAGCACCAAGTCACGTGACAAGCTGATGCTGCCCTGTCTCATGTCTTCCCGTATCTATGTGGTGGATGTGGGCTCCAATCCCCGGGCCCCGAAGCTACACAAGGTATGCCCCTGCCTTTGTTGGTGAGGGACCCAGGGGTAGGGGGTGGGGGAGGTGGGCAGTGGAGGGGTGGGCGTAGCTTTTCTATTTGTTTGTTTTCATTTTCTCTCCCTTAAGCAGGAGCCTCCAATCCTTCCTTTCAACAAGTTGTTGAGTACCTTCTTTGTGCCAGGCACTCACTGCTGGCTGCTGGTGCTACATGCTGGCTGCTGGTGCTACAAAGTTAATGCTGGCAATGGCCAGGAGAAGCTTCTGGTCTCACAGGGCTATGAGACAGGGGGAGAGAGAGAAGTCACTGCTTTCTGCCTGCAGAGTTAGCGGTCTCTCAGACTCTCCCTTGCTGCTCTGCAGAAGCTTCCAGATTGAATCTCTGCCCTAATCCCACTGGGAAAATTGGGTCCATGTCTTGAAGGAAAAGAAGGTGGGGTCAGCAGACAGGAGTAGGGGAATGGAGGAGTCGTGGGCAGGTCCCCCCCGGCCCTGGGAGATTTCTGATGCCATTCCTTATCCTTCTCCAGGTCATTGAGGCTGAGGATATCCATGCCAAGTGTGGCCTGGGCTACATCCACACCAGCCACTGCCTGGCTAGTGGGGAGGTGATGATCAGCTCCCTGGGAGACCCCAAGGGCAATGGCAAAGGTATCTGCTGACACTGTAGGCACACCTGTGGTGAGAAGAGATCCCAAGCTGAGGGATGACCTTCCAGGGAGAACTAGAAGACTGGGTCTCCTCCAAAATTTAAACCATTGTCAATTAACTTCAGTTGTTCCCATTATTTCTATGAAGATGAAACCTGACACTTAGAAGTTATAGTCAGAACAGCCCACCGTGAGGAATGTGGGCACAGACATGGCCCCAGAAAAAGGCATACATTTGATGTCAGTCTTTATGAATTCAGGAGCAAGTCTCGCGGTCCTTGGGATCCTGCATCTTCACATTTGCTCTCTCATTTATGGTAGGATTAGGACTGACACAAAATGTCTGCTATGTGCCAAATACAGCCTCTGAGGGAGCCACTACCAGGATCTCTAGTCTCCAGATCAGAAAGCGGGGCACAGATTGATAAATATCTTACCCAAAGTCACAGCTAGTGAGTTGTGGGTGGAACTCCAACCCAGGAATCCAGATCAGCTGCGTCTTCATCACATGCCAGGCTGCTTCCCTCCAAACCTTACCCATTTTTGTCAGGGTCCTCCATCTGATCAGAGCGGAATATCAGCTACTTCTCAGAGACCAGAGGAACGTGACATTCCTAGTTGACATCTAGTTGTATTTGCTAAGAGTTGCCCAAGTGTCATAACAAGGGAAAATGTGTTGGGCATTCATGTTGAATGAGAAGTAAATATAATTTGCCTGCTCTAAAAAAGTAAAACAATGTAGTGAGCGGAAGCAGCCTAGACTCTGGGAGGAACCCCACATAGAATGAAAGGCTGGGCAAGAGCAGCACGGGGTGCTGAGTCCTAGGCTCTTGGCTCAAGAGGACAGAAAATTTCCCCTAGGAAGGGGATGAAATTGATGGCGGTAGGGGTACCAGAGTAAGTCCCCACCTCCCACCTGGTCCTCTGGGTGGGACCCTCTGGACACCTGAATTGAAGGAACTAGAAAATCCAGTGGGAGGAAAGGGCACCTGGCAATGGACTTGGAGCCTCTTGGACATGCCTCATGGTGGGTGACAGTAGCTTCTCTATTGCCTCTACCTGCCACTTCCTTCCCCGCTCAGGGGGTTTTGTGCTGCTGGATGGAGAGACGTTTGAGGTGAAGGGGACATGGGAACGGCCTGGGGGAGCCGCACCTATGGGCTATGACTTCTGGTACCAGCCTCGACACAATGTCATGATCAGCACTGAATGGGCGGCTCCCAACGTCTTTCGAGATGGCTTCAACCCCGCTGATGTAGAGGCAGGTGAGAATCCCCTCCAGAGGCCGGCTGGAGCCTGAGCATGCACACTACTCCTGTCTGCTTGGAAACCCCTCCCCGGGCTTCTTCCTCCTATGAACCCAACTCTTGGGGTGATGGTATAGGATTGTGCCAAGTACTCTGACTTGTTTAGGTGTCTTCCTAATCCCTCCAGCCGGTTTTTCCACTTTCTGCCGGGGGGCTGTGTGGAGGGTTTTGCCCACTGCCCTGACCTGATCCTGAGCCCACCCTCTGGCCCCATCCCCCACTCCAGGGCTGTATGGTAGCCACATACATGTGTGGGACTGGCAGCGCCATGAGATCGTGCAGACCCTGCCTTTGCAGGATGGGCTCATCCCCCTGGAGGTCCGCTTCCTGCACAACCCCGATGCAGCCCAGGGCTTCGTGGGCTGTGCCCTCAGCTCCACCATCCAGCGCTTCTACAAGAATCAGGTGACATGTGTCCTCAGGCCCTCTCCTCCCAGCAGTCCCAGCTTGTACCTCTGCTAGTCTTCCAGAACCACGAGCTACCCCTCTCTCTAGACCTGGGCCCCTCTGCCTGGCTCTGCTAGCCCAAATTGTCCAGGAACAAAATCCAAGGCCACCTGCTCCATCTTGCTTCTCTCCTAAACTCTCAAGTCCCATTTATTTGTTCAAAAATTATTTGTGTGAGTTTCTACAGTAGGCACTGTGCTGGGTGCTGGGAATGCAGTAGAGAAGCCGACATCATCCCTATGTTAAGGGGCCCATGTGGGCTTAGACCCTGGTGGTAGGAAAACCCTGAATCTGCTGTCTCCCTGTAGACAGTGGGCTCTGGAAAGACCCAGCTCCAACCTCAGTCCCGCAATCTCCCATGCTCACCTCTCTGCCTCCTCACCCCACCCCCACCTACCAATACAGGGAGGTACTTGGTCTGTGGAGAAGGTGATCCAGGTGCCCCCCAAGAAAGTGAAAGGCTGGCTGCTGCCCGAAATGCCAAGTGAGTGCCCAGGGGAGGGTGGGAATCAGTAAGGGACGCCTGGCTTGGGGAACGAGAGTCCTAAAGCCTCGGCACCACACCCACACCCCAGGCCTGATCACGGACATCCTGCTGTCCCTGGATGACCGCTTCCTCTACTTCAGCAACTGGCTGCATGGGGACCTGCGACAGTATGACATCTCTGACCCACATAGGCCCCGCCTCACGGGACAGGTGGGGTGCTAACAGAATGAGGAGCCAGAAGGAGGGCGGAAGAAGAAGTCTGGGGATGAGGGAGAGGGTATGAAGTGGCTGAAGGATGTTAAAGGAGGTGGAGGGAGAACAAAAATGGGAGGCTGAGGGATAGCGCAGCCCAGGACTATCGGGAGCCGTGGCTACCTGCAGGGAGCAGGGAACATGGGGCTAGCTGTTCTTTCTGTGGTGTCCTCACCTCCCACCATTATCCTCCCTTATGCTCTGGATCTCCCCACCCAGCTCTTCCTTGGGGGCAGCATCGTTAAGGGAGGGCCTGTGCAAGTGTTGGAGGACCAGGAGCTGAAATGCCAGCCAGAGCCGCTGGTAGTCAAGGTGAGGAGCTACCTCCCCTTGCCCTCCCCCTGACAACTCCCTCCTCGCAGCCCCCATCCGGGCTCATGAGACCCTCAGATCCATGCTGGGGAAGTATGGGGTGGGGGGGGCATACTCCATGATCCCCCTCCAAGGACCCATGTGTTGCCATGGGGCTGACCCCCTGGTTTTCCCAAGGGGAAACGGGTACCTGGAGGCCCCCAGATGATCCAGCTTAGCCTAGACGGGAAGCGTCTCTATGTCACCACATCGCTGTACAGTGCCTGGGACAAACAGTTTTACCCCGATCTCATCAGGTGAGAAGCAGACAGCCGGGGCTTCCCTCCCTCATGTTCCTCTCCCAGAAGACTCCTTGGGCTGCTTCCATCCTACAGGCCCTGCTCCTTCCTTAGGACCTAGCCCAGCATCACAGACTCTTAGGGGAAGGGGATGGGCCACCTGTGACCTCTCTCTTTTCCCCTCCCTGTTCCCACCAGGGAAGGCTCCGTGATGCTGCAGATCGATGTAGACACAGTAAGGGGAGGCCTGAAGTTGAACCCCAACTTCCTCGTGGACTTTGGGAAGGAGCCTCTAGGCCCAGCCCTGGCCCACGAGCTCCGCTACCCTGGGGGTGACTGCAGCTCTGACATTTGGCTCTGAAGTCCAGCCCTGGTAGCCACTCCCTATCTGAGCCCCCACTTCTTCAGAGACCTGGCTTCGTTCTGCTCCTTTTTGGCTCCCAACCCTTGGCAGACTGTCCCACAAAAGCCAAACCTGAGGCTGCTGGAATGTGTTGAGTAGTGTCTTCTCTTACAGATCACTGCTTTGTGTTGCTCCCTGGCTTTTTTTACATGAGCTCTTGGACATTATTTGGCCAAGAAATAAACTGGTGAACCTAGTGATCACCTCATCTCTGGGGGCACGGGGTCTGTGACTTCTCTTCTGCTGACCCTTCGTATCTTGCATAGGAAAGTCCTGGAGAGTACTCCAGGGGAGGGGCGCCTGGGTGGCTCAGTCGGTTAAGCGTCTGCCTTCGGCTCTGGTCATGATGCCAGGGTCCTAGGATTGAGCCCTGTATCGGGCTCCCTGCTCTGCGGGAAGTTTGCTTCTCCCTCTCCCACTCCTTTCCACTTGTGCTATCTCAAATAAATAGGTAAAAATCTTAAAAAAAAAAAAAAAAGAGTACTCTAGGGGAGTGCCTAGTTTATACTAGTGATGACAACATGATGCTAAGGGTGCTCTGATCTCTTCTTTATGGCCAGACAGAATGTGGAGCTCTGGGAGATTGTTGTCACAAAGAGACCTGGGAAGAGAGAGTGTCAATTGGTGTTCCTAAACTTGACTATTTTTTAAATCCATGCTTTCTTTCAATGAATGTAAAGTTTCACCCACCACCCCCAGGAGAGTGTAGCGTGTCCCCTCACACACAAGGGACACCCCAGGCCCCTGACGTGGATGGTGCAATCTGCTGGCAAGAGTACTGGGAGAACACAGAGCTGTCAGGAGGTTAGGCCTGTCACCTCCCATCTGGAAGACAGGAATATGAGCAGGCAGGAGGTCCAGAAACGTCAAGGGGAACCAATCCAACAGACCAGGCCTGGCCCTCTTGTGTTCAGACCCGGACGGTGTTTTAGGACCTTGCCCAAAGCAGAAATGTCTCCTTTTTCTGCAATAGGTCTTTATTCTTCATGGAAGGAATGAGACGGGAGTGTCAGGAACCTAAGAGACCAAAGCTAGGCAGTAATTCTATTGAATCCTTTACGCCTCACCCAAAACAATACCAAGCAGCATTCAGGTATCAGCCTATGTTCTTCTCTGCCTTCCACAAAGGTGTCTTGTTTGAATCAATGAATGAATGAATGAGTGAATTTTTAAAAGTTATCTTGTTTAAACATTGGAAGAGTCTAGGACTCCCAAGATGGCCAGGGAATCCCCAGAGTGGAACACACTTCTTTCCTTTGGGGTCTCTAAATATGCTCCTTGAAAGATCTACCTCCACTTAGTCCTCATTCCATCACCCTGCCTTACCTGCCATCTGGGCCAGGTTATCACATCCTTTGGAAAGCCGCCTTCACTGACTCCCCAGGGTGGGGGCCTCCTGCACTTAACCTCAGCATGCACATATGTGTCGTTATACTGTAACTCCCCGTTTATTCCCAATACCTGGCTTGCATCTTAGCACATAGTGTGCTCTAATGACTAAATGAATATAAAGGAAGTGTGTGGGATGAGTGAGTTACAGCGAGCCTTGGGGTGTAGTGGGTCTTACCAGATGTTTCTCTCCTCAATTTCTTCCCTGTCCTTTTCAATAACCAAACTGCTTCAGAAAGAAAAAAGGATCATATAGTTCTACATCATTTCCAAATATTTCTAAAACCTTAAAATTCCATTGGACCAAATGAACCTCAAACACATACCATACCAGAAAGCAAGGAAACTATGAAGACTATAGGGGTTATGTCTAAAGGACATGGGCAAAAGCCTGATATCTAGATTACATGAAAAAAATCCCGAAATTCAACAGTAAAAACCCAAAAATTCCAATTTGAACATGGGCAGGACACATGAACAGACATTACACCAAAGAGGATATAAAGATGGCAAGTAAGCACATGAAAAGATAACCAACATCACTGGCCACTAGGGAAATTAAAACCTGTGATACCACTACACACCTATCTGGATGGCTAAAATAGAAAATAGTGATAACACAAAATGTTGGCAAATGTGGAAAGACTGGATTGTTCATACATTGCTGGTGGAAATATAAAATGGTATAGCCATTCTGGAAAATACCTGGGCAGTCCCTTATAAAGACCAAACATGCAGGGGGAGAGCTAAGACGGTGGCATAGTAGGAAGAACCTAGGCTTGCTTGCTTTGTCCCTTGAACATAGCTAGATAGCTATCAAATCATTCTGAATACCCAAGAACCGGACCTGAGGACTGAGGGAACAAACTGCACAGCTAGAGGGACAGAAGAGGCCACATCGAGGAAGAAGTAAGCAAAGTCACCTTAAAAGACAAAATAACCCTCAGGCTTGAGCAAAAAAATATAAAAAAATTAAAAATGACCAAACATGTACTTATATGACCCAGCAATTAACTTTGGGGCATATATCCCAGAAAATGTATGTTCACACAAAAACCTGTATAGAGTTGTTCATAGCAGCTTAACTCATAATAGCTCCAAACTGGAAACCATCCAAATGTCTTTCAGTGGATTCATGGTTAAACTGCTATATCCATACCATGAACTATATAACACTCAGCAATAAAGAGGAACTAACTACTGGTACACACAGCAATCTGGATGAATCTCAAGGGAATTATGCTGAGGGAGGGGACCCAATCTCAAAAGGTTACATACAGTATGATTCAATTTATAGAACATTCATGAAATAACAAAAGTATAGGTTTGGAGGGGCACCTGGGTAGCCCCTCCCCTCCTAAAAGAAAGAAATTTAAAAAAAAAAATTTTTTTTTAAGTATGGAAATGGGGCGCCTGGATGGCTCAGTTGGTTAAGCCTCTACCTTTAGCTCAGGTCATGATCTCAGGGTCCTGGGATCAAGTCCCATATCGGGCTCTCTGCTCAGCAGGGAACCTGCTTCCCCCTCTCTCTCTGCCTGCCTTTCTGCCTACTTGTGATCTCTCTCTCTGTCAAATGAATAAATAAAATGTTTTTTGTTTTTTTTTAAAGTGTGGAAATGGAGAATAGATCAGTGCTTGCCAGGGCTTAAGGATGGCACTGGGCAAGGGAGATTGTCTATAAAAGTATACACAGAGGATCCTTGTAGTGATGAAACTGGTGTGTAGTTTGATTGAAATGATGGTTACACACACCTACAACATGACAAAAAAATTGTATGATAAATATACATACATATACATGTAAGTGAGTGTGTACAAAGCTGGTGAAACCTGAGTAAATCTGATGCATTGTATCAATGTCAGTCAGTTTCCTGGTTCTGATATTGTGCTGTGGTTACACAAGGTACACCATCAGGGCAAACTGGGTGAAGGGTTCATGAGCTCTCTCAGTATTATTTCTTGCAACTATAGGTGAATCCACAATTCTCTCCAAAGAAAAAAAATATCAGGTGAGTCAACTTGAAGGAGCTTCCACTGGCCAAAGATAGAACAATTTGAGTTTCAAAAAGAATAATAATTGGGGGTGCCTGAGTGTTGGTTAAGCATCTGCCTTCAGCTGGTGTCATGATCCCAGGGTCCTGAGATCGAGGCCAGTTTCAGGCTCCCTGCTTGGGGAGTCTGCTTCTCCTTCTGCATGCTCTGCCTGCACTCTCCCTGCCTGTGCTCTCTCCCTGACAAATAAATAAATAAAATCTTTTTTTTTTTTTTTAAAGAGTCCTTATTTCTTGGCCATACTGAAGTATTTACACAAAAACTAAATTATATACAGGTGTACTGATATAATGAGTGTCTCCATTAAAACGACCTAGAGTGATGAGTTGGAGAATGGAAAAGATGCAGATAAAACAAGATTGATGAGACATTAATAATTCTTAAAGCAGGGGGCGCCTGGGTGGCTCAGTGGGTTAAGCCTCTGCCTTTGGCTCAGGTCATGATCTCAGGGTCCTGGGATTGAGCCCCACATCGGGCTCTCTGCTCAGTGGGAAGCCTGCTTACCCCCTTCTCTCTGCCTGCTTGTGATCTCTCTCTCTCTCTGTCAAATAAATAAAATCTTTTAAAAAATAATTCTTAAAGCAGAATATTAGGTATATGTATGTGGGGCATTATATTCTTCCTTCTCCTTTTGTATGTTTGAAAATTTTTCATAATAAAAACTTTAAAAAAAATTCACCTGTATCCTGGTCCTGGTTTCATTTCACTACTTCTGATCCTTCATCACTGAAACAGACACTCCAAAAAGAAGAGAGTCCCTCCTGTCCCAGATGCCACAAGCACCAGCAGTATGTGACCCAAACTTCCCTAATTCCTGCCATACCTATTCTGATCCATCTCTGTTGTACACACACAGATTCCTCCCCATGCCCCACCCCCAGGCTAGAGGAGTATGAAGAGCAAAACTGAGCTTACTGTGCCAAAGTCTAGTGTGGGACTAGCTGCTTCTTCTAACACCATGGTCACCTCCACAAGTTGGTTTAGGACACTATCCAGAAAGTTCTGGAGAGTTTGCTGAGCTCAGGGACATCCCCAGAAAAGCAGTAGCCCCTGTCCTCATGACAAAGGATTGACAGAGTCTTGGAGAGTGTCCACCTATCACTGGTCCTTTTAGCATGGTTATCCCTCTCACCATCGCGATTGGGTAAGTCTTTAAGGATAACCTAAGGTAATTTCATTTATCCCAGGAATTATTGAGAATCACTCTCCTTGCATCTTCTAAGCATTGGATTGCCCCACTCCATGTCCTAAATATCTGCTTCTGGCCATTCTCTGTCACACCATTAGGAGGCCCTTTCCTGACTTTCTGATTTTTAAGGACTAGCAAACTCTCTGATCTAAACACTACTTTTGTTCACAAATCTGTAATTTGGACAGGGCTCTATGGGAACTGTTTGGCGTCAGCTGGAGCAGCTTAAAGACTAGAGGCTAGAATCGTCCGATGGCTCACTCACTCACAAGCCCAGTGATTGATGCTGGCTGTCACCAGCAACTTACATATGACCTTTCCATGTGGCTGCTTGGCCTCCTAACAACATGGTGGCTGGGTTCCAAGGGTGAGGGTCCTGAGAGAAAGGAAAGAGGAAACTGTATCACTTACTCTAACCCATACTTGGAAGTCATACAGCATCACTTCCACTGCATTCCATTCACTGATAGTTACAAAGACCTTCTGGGCTTCGAGGGGACAGGAAATACATTCCATCTCTTGATGGGGAGGTGGCAAAATTCTGGAATAGTCTGTGAAACCAGAAATACTTTTGTGGCCACATGTGAAAAATACAATCTTCTATATGTAGAAACTCATAATGGAAAATTCTAGCATCAGACATCAGAACACAATTACATCAATTAAAACAGTGTGTGTGGCTCAGTGGGTTAAGCCTCTGCCTTCGGCTCAGGTCATGATCTCAGGGTCCTGGAATGGAGCCCCGCATCGGGCGCTCTGCTCAGCTGGGAGCCTGTTCTTCCTCTCTCTCTTTGCCTACCTCTCTGCCTACTTGTGATCTCTGTCAAATAAATAAATAAAATCTTGGGGCGCCTGGGTGGCTCAGTGGGTTAAGCCGCTGCCTTCGCTCGGGTCATGATCTCAGGGTCCTGGGATCGAGTCCCGCATCGGGCTCCCTGCTCAGCAGGGAGCCTGCTTCCTCCTCTCTCTCTGCCTGCCTCTCTGCCTACTTGTGATCTCTCTCTGTCAAATAAATAAATAAAATCTTTATAAAAAAATAAATAAAATCTTAAAACAAAACAGTGTGGGGTGGGGGTGCCTGGGTGGCTCAGTGGGTTAAGCCGCTGCCTTCTGCTCAGGTCGTGATCCCAGGGTCCTGGGATGGAGCCCCACATTGGGCTCCCTACTCTGCAGGAAACCTGCTTCTCCCTCTCCCACCCCACCTGCTTGTGTTCTCTCTCTTGCTGCGTCTCTCTGTCAACTAAATAAATAAAATCTTAAAAAGAAAAAACAAAACAGTGTGGGGTGGAGGAATGGATAAATAGAATCAACAGGAAAGCAGAAGGTCCAGAAACAGACCCAACTATATAAGGGAACTTAGCATATGATTATAATATGAAAGGAAACAACTATAATAAGAAGGAAGGGAAAGGCACCTGGCTGACTCAGTCAGTGGAGCTAACTCTTGATCTTTAGGTTGTGAGTTTGAGCCCTACATTGGGTGTAGCTATTACTTAAAAAAAATTTTTTTTTTTTTAAAGATCTTTATTTATTTATTTGACAGAGATCACAAGTAGGCAAAGAGACAGGCAGAGAGAGAGGAGGAAGCAGGCTCCCCGCTGAGCAGAGAGCCCGATGTGGGGCTCGATCCCAGGACTCTGGGATCATGACCTGAGCCAAAAGCAGAGGCTTTAATCCACTGAGCCACCCAGGCGCCCCAAAATATTTTTTTTTTAAAGAAGGAAGTGATAAATATTTTGAAAAGACTGGCCAAAAAAAGAAAAGAAAAGACAGGCCATCCATTTGGAAAACAAACAAATTAAATTAGATCCTATGGAAGACGTTATTGTGGGGCACCTGGGTGGCTCAGTCGTTAGGGTCTGCCTTCAGCTCAGGTCATGATTCCAGGATCCTCTGATGGAGCCCTGCATCAGGCTCCCTGCTTCTTCCTCTCTCACACCCCCTGCTAGTATTCCCTTTCTCACTCTCTCTCTTTGTGTCAAATAAATAAAATCTTAAAAAAAAAAAAAGACATTATTGATTGACTGAATAACCATTCCTCAAACTTTTTCCCTTGTTCACCAGAAGTAATTTGTATCTTTAATTTTATGGTAATAATTCTATTACTTTTACTCTTTACCACATATGTATTTATCCATAAACAATATATTGTTCAGTTTTGCCTGCCATTAAATATTTGTAAATTGCATTGCACTATGTGTTTTCTTCTGTTATAGTTCCTTCACTGTTTCTAAAGTTCATCTGTGTAAATGTATGTAGCTGTGGCTCATTCATTCCCACTACCATATGATATTCCATCATATAAAGATACCACAGCTTATTACTCTGTTCCTGATGGACATTGGGATTTCCAGTTTTTGCTAATGCACACAGTGAGACTATAAACCTTACTGTCTCTATATTCAGGGCATGTCTGTAGGAGTAGGATTGTTGAATCATAGAATATTCACATATTCAACATTATCAAGTAATTCACCAGCAGTGGGTGAGGGCTCCAGTTGGCTCACAGCCCTGTTAGCTCTCAGCACTGCCAGACTTTGTAATTGTTGCCAATTTAGTGGCTATGAAATGGTATCTCATTGTGGTTTTAACTTGCATTTTCTTGATTACAATAGAGAGAGAACTTTTCATATGTTTACGAGCCATTTCTGCTTCTTTTATGAAATTTCTGTTGATTTCCTCTTTCCATTTCTCTAGTTGGGTGTTTATCTTTTCATTTGTAGAGGGCCTTTATAAATTCCACATGATAATCCTTTGTCAGTTATGTGTCTTGAAAATATCTTCTTCCAGTCTGTGGCTCGATTTTACATTCTTTTCATAGTTCTTTTTAAAGTAAATTTAGGTTTTTAATATTAATTATCTAAATTTATCAATATTGTCTTTCATGGTTTGTTTTCTTATGTTTAAGGATTCACTCCCAATAGGCATTGTACAATAGTTTCTAGAGCATATTCTGAATCCAGAATATGGATTCCCTCACTTACTGTGTAACACTGGGCAAATTATTAACCTCTCAATGCCTTTGTCTTCTCATCTGTAAAATAGGGATAATCACACTACTTCTCTGACAGAGTTGCTATGAGATGAAGTGGCAACATTTGTGAGGTCTTTAGAGAAATCCTCACCACGTATTAAACTCTAAATAAATACTTGCTGTTATTGTGGTGATGTTTATCAGATCATTTTTACTGTTACTCCTCAGGGCAAGGTACATTATACCTTATTCAGCGCTATATCCACCCCCCCCACCCCCGCTCTTAACACAATGCCTGGCATAAATGAATACTTGCCTGTTTTTCCCTTCTTGAGCCTTTCACCCCATGCAACCTCACCTTCTTATAGTGTTGTCAAAATAATGTCGCTTACATAGCTATGATACCTTTTCTCCCTTTACTGGAGTTTCCATTTATTCCCTGCCACCTGCAAATTCCTAAACCGGCATAATTTATCCCAATCTCTTTTTCTAATCAAAGTGCCCTATATCTCCCTTCATACCAAACAGTGGTGGTTGGGTGTATCTTTCCATCAGTCTGTATCTACTTTTGTGTATTGGTATCTACAAGTATGTATACACCCAGTTTACGGCAGTTCAAGAGAATGGGCTCTGAAGGCAGACTGCCTATCTTTGGATCCTGATTCTAGCACTTACTACATATGTAACTGTGGACAAGTCCCTTCATCTCTGGGAATCTCAGTTTCTTTGCCTGTAAAACAGAAACAATAACTACCTATTTCAAAGAGCTGCCATGAGCATTAAATGAGGTAGGTGCTCAGCATTCAGGACGGTGTCTAGCACACAGAAAACACCAATAAATTTTTGCTGTTATTAGAAAACCTTCTTGCCAGTATATCCTTATTCCCCCAAACTCTACAATTCCTTGGATTCTCCCTGTATCCACAGAAGCCAGTTGCAGGTAATTAGAGGCTATCAAGGCCAAAGGTGACCAGATCAGTGGTGTTGCTGTCCTCTTTACAAAAGTACACTGATGATGAGACTAGAGGATGTATTAGAAGTCAGGACTGCAAATATACTTTTAGATGTCACAAACACACATTTAGGTGCTGTGCAAAGCAAAATATATCCACTCAAAGAATGTTAACCTTCAGTCCCTAACCTCTGAAATCAGATGCAAAACTTGGCCTGCATATGCATTTCTCATGGCAAAGCGTTCATTGCTTTCATTGGATTCATGACCTAAAAAAAAATCCTTAACGAAAAGGGTTAAGAACCCATGACCTATACAGGACAATATTCTCTAAGAGCAAAGAGTTCCTGTGAGCATCCAGCACCCCCTGGGGGTGTCAGTCAAAATTCGTTCGCTGAGTTCAGAACTGTGGGGATCCAGATACATTAACAACTCTGTGGAAGGACATAAAGTATCCACGGAAACCCAGAAACGCTTGGCATTTTAACTAAATGTGGTCCAGCTGCGGAGGTTTTGAGGCCTCCATCAGAGAGGAACGTAAGCCTGTGTTTACAGATTTGTTGTGGAGAGCCAGTATGCTGTGATGACGGCGGGGCGGGGGGCCGAGGGTGGAGTGCTCAAGTTGTTTCCATCAAAAGGAGGTTATATGAGCTTACAGCGAAACTCCATTACTACTACCCATAATTTTCTAGCTTTTTTTTTTTTTTTTAATCATCCGTTGATTTTCTTCCAGTAGCTCTGACGACCGAAGGCAAAACAAACCCGGAAGGAGAGGGCAAAGGAAAAGAAAGCTCCAAAGCGAGCCCTAGCGCCCGGTCTTTCGTCCTGCGGTCCCTTTAAGAGAAGAATCTCTTGGGACCGGCAGTCCCAACCGACCCCAGTTTTAACCGAAACCTAACCCGGACTTCCCCCTCTTCACTCAAATAAGACCAACTTTGGATTTTCCCTCCCCTATTGACCAATCAGAATCTGTTACCAGGCAGACTTTAGCTGCCGCCGGTGCGAGCCCGGCGCCTTCTGGCTCCGGGTGGCAGCAATAACCAATGAGAGAGCAGGTCGTCCGAGTATCTAGGCAGATCAGGACTGTTCCAGCCATTCAGAAAAAAGAAAATAAAGCAACGCACCAGCCGGCTGGGCCAGGACCGTGGGCTGGGCTGGAGTGAAGGTGGCTACGAGGTAGTTTCTCTTTCTCCCTTACCTTTATTGTTGCTTGTGTTGGAAGGCGACTGTTCAAAGGTAGGGAGGGGGCAGTATGAGTTGGGAGGACAGCAGAAAAAGATTTTGGCTGTATTTTCAACAGCTCCTTCACCCATGTGCACGTGCCCTGAATTTGGGACCCCGTTCCCCCAACCGGGTTTCCTACGCCCAGCCCAGGAGTTCGCCGCCCTGAACGCCCCCACCTTGCAGCAACGCGGGACTGATTGCAGGGGGAAGGGAAGGAGGTGGGGGTGCGCCTCAGGATGGGAGGTTGAGGAAGATGACGTAGGGATCGGCGACGTGGGGAGGGGGAGCGGCGGGGGAAGCCGTGGCGAGATTAAGTACTGAGAACTTGGGCCCGGTGTTTTCCAAGGCTGGAAGGGCAGAATATGTTCGTATCCTTTCTGACCGCCCAGGAAAATTCAGGCGTGAGGAGTAGCTTAGAGAATTGAAGAACTTTGCTTTGTGGTTGTTATTGTTTTTATTATTATTATTATTTTTTTTTTTTTCTTAAGGGGATGAGGGCAGCGGGGTCAGAGGCAGAAACGGACCTGTCTAACGTCGACTTCCGTTCCCCCTATCTCTTCCTTTTCAGTTTTCCATATTTAGGAGACTGCAGAAAGATGGGGCAGATAGAATGGGGATGGCAAAGATCTCTTTGAGTATATGTGGGCATGGAGAAGTAATGGGATAATTTCTAATTTTTGGAGAAGGCAAGTGATAAAAAAAAAAAAAAAACCACTGAGGCAATTCAGAGCCTTTCTTTCTGTTTCTCTGTGTTTCTGGGTAGGGAGATAAGTGCCCCTGGGGCCTCCAGGGAAAGAGAGGTTAAATTTTCATGCCTGGTCTCCTCTCAATTCTAGCCCTCATGCCGGGATGGCAGAAGATGAACCCGATGCTAAGAGCCCCAAGACTGGGGGAAGGGCCCCCTCAGGTAGTACTGAGGCGGGAGAACCCACCACCCTTCTTCAGAGGCTCCGAGGTACCATTTCGTAAGTACTCATCTCCACCTCCAAATCTTGCTCCAGAACCGTAGCACTTCCTCTGTAGATGAATTGCCTCTCTCTGAGCAAGTGCATTCTTCATGAATGATTCTTCATCATTCTGGAAGATTCAACATTCATGAAAGATTCTCCATTATGGGAATTGTTTCTGAGCACCTATTAAGCATCTCATCCCTCTTCCTCTCCCTAACAATAAGACACCAGAGAAAATCTTGTGTATGACCTCCAGCTTTCTCCTCTTTCCCACAGCAAGGCTGTGCAGAACAAAGTCGAGGGAATCCTGGTAAGTATTTTTGGGCAGAGGGCAATAGAGAGGTGGACTTGCAGGGAATGAGGATGATGAAGATAGGAGTAACTGAAAGGCCTATGTGGGACAGGCAGTATAGTCTTCCCCGTCAGAAGGTAACTGGCTTTGCGACTCATTGCCAGTTTGACCTTGAGCATCTTACTTCATCTGTCTGTGACCCGTTGTGTAGGTGCTCAGTAGGCATAATATCAAAGCAGATCCCTGCCACTCCTTCTCTCAACAAGGTAGCTCACTAGAGCACTCCTTGTGCACAGTGAACACAGAGCCCCAAATCACTTCTGGGACGTCTGGGTGGCTCAGTTGATTGAGCAGCTGCCTTTGGCTCAGGTCATGATCCCGGTGTCCTGGAATCGAGTCCCACATCAGGCTCCTTGCTCGGCAGGGAGCCTGCTTCTCCCTCTGCCTCTGCCTGCCATTCTGTATGTCTGTGCTCGCTCTCTCTCCCTCTCTCGCTGACAAATAAATCTTTAAAAAAAAAAATCACTTCTAAGGTCCTTTTTTTAGTCTGACGGTCTCTAAGACAGCTAGACTTTGGGGGAAGGATTAGAAGATCCTATCTTACATCCTTCTTGGCCTCATTTTTTCTTCTGCCTCTCTCTTCCTCCTACCTCAGCAAGATGTACAGAAATTCTCAGACAACGACAAGCTGTATCTCTACCTTCAGCTCCCCTCAGGGCCTAGTACTGGAGACAAAAGGTAGGTTTGGTGTTAGAGTTTAAGATAGCAGAGGGTTCTGCTTCTTAAAGGGAGGCTCACTGGGATGGGGCTGGGTGAATAGGAATCCTCATGACAGCTGCCTTGGTGAGAAGAGTAGTCCCTGTCCTGCCCTGGTTTACCAGGAAAAGCTGGATTCTGGGCAAAGTGATTTGGTCCAGCACTGCTGAAGCGGTGGTCTGGATAGAACTACGACAACCCTTAGGATCTGAGTAAAGCTTGTCCCTTTCACTTCTCTTGCAGCTCAGAGCCAAGTACACTCAGCAATGAGGAGTACATGTATGCCTACAGGTGGATCCGCAACCACCTAGAGGAGCATACTGACACCTGTTTGCCAAAGCAAAGTGTTTATGATGCCTATCGGTGGGTGAAGGGGGGGTGGTGTGTGGGTTGGCGGGCATAGCACTACCCCCTCACCTCTGGAGAGCTCCCTGCCTTGACAGAGTCTGGCTTCTTAAAGGGTTTCCCAAACCTGATGCCAGGGACCCTCCGAATCTAACCATGACCTCCTTCTCTGAGTGTCTTCCCACTCTGCATTCCCCCTAACCATTCACTCAGGAAGTACTGTGAGAGCCTCGCCTGTTGCCGCCCACTCAGCACAGCCAACTTTGGCAAAATCATCAGAGAGATCTTCCCTGACATCAAGGCCCGAAGGCTTGGTGGCCGGGGCCAGTCCAAGTATCCTTGAATGGAGAAGTGGGGTTGGAGGACCCAGGGAAGAAAAATTAGGGTGTGGAGGGCCAGGAGTGGGAACAGCCTAGCCTTCCCACGGGTCTTGGAGATCCCCATTGTTGGCTGCTCTTTAACTTGCCTCAGATATTGCTACAGTGGCATACGAAGGAAGACCTTGGTTTCAATGCCACCCTTGCCTGGACTTGACCTGAAGAGCTCTGACAGTGTAAGTAACAACCAACCCTCCCATCGTACTTTTCTCTCCAAGGTGTGAGCTGACACAGCCTAGGTCATTCTGCACATAACTTCTGGTACATAAGATATGCCCTTCCACGTACCCTATGGCTCAGGCAGAGGACGAATAGAATTTGTGGGTTTCTGGGATGAGTTACTCCCATATCCAGTCTAGTCTTAACTAGGGTTGACCCTAGTGTCTGAAGGGGGCCAAATTTGGAGTGTGAGTGGGCATGTCCTTCCCCACTGCAGCCAGAAATGGGCCCAGAAGTAACCCCAGCACCTCGGGATGAGCTGGTGGAGGCAGCCTGCGCTCTGACCTGTGACTGGGCAGAACGGATCCTGAAACGGTCCTTCAGTTCCATCGTTGAGGTTGCCCGCTTCCTGCTGCAGCAGCATCTCATCTCTGCCCGATCTGCGCATGCCCATGTGCTCAAGGCCATGGGGCTCACTGGTGGGTGGAGACCCTCACATGTCCCAAGAAACTCTCAGCCACTTTCAACCTCATAGGCTCTC
Organism: Mustela nigripes; assembly: GCF_022355385.1. NCBI lineage: Eukaryota > Metazoa > Chordata > Mammalia > Carnivora > Mustelidae > Mustela > Mustela nigripes. The sequence goes on along the minus strand of NC_081570.1, from coordinate 106,391,759 downwards.
CCACCTACTCAGACAGAGACACCTTGCATTTGTCTTCTGTTCCTAGTGACCCTTATGGGAATTGGGATGTGCCTTAGACTGCCTTCTTCCCCCTTCTCCACCCGTCAGTCAGGCTGTCCTCTCCTGACCGTTGTTTCCTCCTCACCCTCGCCCTATTACCTTTTCCCGCACCTCTGCAGAAGACGATGAACATGCCCCTCGGGAGCGGTCATCTAAATCCAAGAATGGTGTGGAGAGCTTAGAAGGTGGAGCCCCTAAGAAACCAGAGAGAGCAGCCCAGGTAAGGAGGTTAAGGCCCCTGACCTTACTGCCCTGGGCTGGGGGCTTGGTATCCTCTTTCCTCTATTTTCTTACCCTCCTGTGTCTGTGTTCGCTCCAACATCTAGGCTTCCCATTTACTGTGTCCTCTCTTTACCTTTTAGCCCACTAGGGAGCTGGAAGCCCGGGCTGGGGCTGGCACCCCTGCACGCGGTGAGCGGAAGAAGAGTGTAGTGGAGAGCCCAGCCCCAGCAGCCAATAACCCACAGGTTAATGCCCTGGTGGCCCGGCTGCCTCTGCTCCTTCCCCGGGCCCCTCGCTCACTTCTTCCGCCAATCAGAGTCTCTCCACCCATCCTGGCCCCCAAGCTTTCTTCAGGCCTGAAAGTGGCTACGTTGCCTCTGCCCAGTAGGGCCGGGGGGCCCCAGGCAGCTATGCCGATCATTAACATGATCTTACCGACTGTTCCTGCTTTGCCCGGACCCGGACCCGGACCCGGGCCTGGGCAAGCCCTGCCTGGGGCGCTCGCTCAGCCGCAGGGCCCAGAGAACAGGGAAGCAGGCATAGGTGGTGACCCGGGACCCCATGACAAGGGTGTCAAGAGGACAGCTGAAGTACCTGTGAGTGAGGCCATTAGGCAAGATCCACCTGCTAAAGCCGCAAAGCTGGATAGAGAGGATACAGGAAGCGATGCCAAAAGAAAACGGGGGCGCCCTCGAAAAAAATCAGGTGGAAGTAAGGAAAGGAACTCCCCCCCTGACAAATCAGCTGCCATGGACTCGGCCCAGTCCCCGAGGTTACCACAGGAGACATGGGCCTCTGGAGGGGAAAGCAACTCAACTGGAGGGTCAGGGAGGCCAGGGCCAGTGGGAGAGGCTGAGAAGGGAATGGTGCTTGCCCAGGGTCAGGAAGAGGGTGCTGTTGCCAGAGGAGGAAGGGGCCCCAGTTCCCGGCATGCCAAAGAAGCGGAAGATAAAATTCCTCTGGTCACCTCAAAAGTGAGTGTCATCAAGGGCAGTAGAAGCCAAAAGGAAGCTCTTCATTTGGTGAAGGGCGAGGTAGACACCGAAACACAGGGTAATAATGACTTAAAGGGGCACAGGCTTCAAAATTCCTTATTCCACGAGGGGAAAGACCCCAAAGCAACACCCCCATGATAGGTATGTGGCAGAGAGTGTTTATAAACACACTAATTCTGCCTGCCTAGTAGAGGCCCCTCTCTGCACTTGCTTCTCGTTTGGCTCTCCTTTTCCTAAGAGAATTCATTCTCATGTCCAGACAGCTGAGGCACCCTGTCTTGCATAGTGTCCGGCTCCTGCTTCTGACCTTTCCAGCTCAATACCCTTGGCTTTAGAGTCACTGATAAATCTGTCGTGACTGTCTTAACCTGGATCTCTGGGCTATCCTGCGGAAAGATAGGGATGGAGTTAAGTATGATGAATATATAGGTTAGGAATCTTTTTGTTTTAAAACGTAAAAAAAAAAAAAAAAAGAAAAGAAAAAGAATAACCTAACTTTATTTTAAAAATAAAGACTTACGGGCTCAACCTAAATGGCAAGTCCAGAGGTGGTACTGGCTCCCAGAAAAGCTGATGCCTGGCTCAGTGTGTCTCTAAACACCTGATTGATTTCCCCTCCCTGCTGCTACCTTCTGTAGGATCATCTTAAACCTGGGCCACCTAGTGGCTGCCAGAACTCCTGGGGTTACACGTTCTCTCCTTTATATCCAACCAGAAAGGGGATGGGGGGGCGGGGGTGGTGATCTTTTGCCTGGCATCCTAGCATAGCCTTAAAATGGACTCTGATTAGGCCAGGCTGGGTCACATGCTGATCCTTGGCCAATCACTGTGGCCAGAAAGATGGGGTATACTAATTTGCTCTTTCTACATCAGGGGCGGGCTGGGATCAGCCTCAGCATCACACAGGTCTCTAAAATGACAACTGTCACGGGCAGTTCTTGAGGAGACAGCTGACCCCTGGCCAATACCAGGAAGTCCGTTTGGTTTTAGCTTGGTGAGGCTGGGATCAGCAACACCTGTTTACGTTTCCCCTCACTGTCTTGCATTTTCCTTACTGCAGCTGTAGCCTCTTCCCTCTTGTAGGCTCAGAAGGAATGAGAGGGAAGTCACTCTCCTTTAGGGACTATCTCTTTCATCTCCTTTAGATGACTATCCCTTACATTTCAGAGATGGAGATCCTTCCCTTTCCTGTTTCTGAATGTTTTCTCCTCATTCTGCTTCCCTATCCCCTGACCCTACAGCCACTTTCACCAAGTGGAGTGAAAGATTTCTTTCCTAGTCATTTTATTAAATCCATTCTGTATCCACCAGGTGTCAGTGTCTTGTCATACATGTGTCAGGATTTCAGCCAGGGTTGTGGGGCTTAGGCTAGGTATGCGGCAGGAGGGAGCTCTGCACAGCAGCCGGCACCAGGAAGAAGGGAACCCAGACACTATCCTTCAAAAAGCAGTAAACCATCTGATATTTACTGAGGACCTATGTGGTCTTCTGCATAAAGGTAGCTTCTGTCGGGGAATCTCGACTCTGTCCAGGAAACAGGTTTGCTTTCAGGGAGACTTCACTCATTTGTTTTCACCACAGCAGATTTTTAAAGATTATAATATGTAATATTTGGTATCTATAAAGGATATATTTAACATGAATAAATTATGAAACATAATATTAAATGAATATCTTTGGCCCATCACCCAACTTATACATTAAAACATTAGAAGTACCATTGAGTTTCTTGTATTCATACCCAGTCCTATCCCACTGCCTCTCCCTAGAGGTAACCACTGTCCTTAATTTTGTGTTAAGTTGCCTGTGTTACACACACACACACACACACATGTGTATATATTTAACCATATATGTATAATATTCTTTAAAAATTATTGTTCAGTTTTGCTTTAGCTTTACAAAAATTTTATACTCTAATAGTGCCCTGAAGTTTTCTTTTTTTCACTTAACATTATTTCTAAGATTCATCTATGTTGTAAATAGCTGTAAACCAGTGTAGTACCCCAGCAAGTACATAAGCCACAAGTTATTTATACATTCACCTATTAATGGACATTTGGGTTGTATCCAATTTCCTGCTATTCCAAACAATGCTGCTATGAACATTCTTGTATCTGTAGGTGCCCTTTTTGAAGGAAGATTTCTAAAAAGGTTTCCAAGATGGTTCATTTGGTCTGTACACCCTCTGAGTTGGGGACTGTTCCCTCTTTTCTAATTCTCTGGAAGAGCTGACATCAGATTGAGATGAGCTGTCCCTTGACAGTTTGGCAAAACAGCTATCAAACCTATCTTTGCCTAGCATTTCTTTTTGAGAAAGATTTTAACCATCAATTAAATTTCTTTAATAATTATAGGCTGTCTGGCCTTCCAGTTTCTTTTTGAGTCAATTTTGGTTGTTTTTCTGGGATTTTGTGCATTTTCTGTCCTTTTTAAAAATGAAAAATTTGGGGCGCCTGGGTGGCTCAGTGGGTTAAGCCGCTGCCTTCGGCTCAGGTCATGATCTCAGAGTCCTGGGATCGAGCCCCACATCGGGCTCTCTGCTCAGCAGGGAGCCTGCTTCCTCCTCTCTCTGCCTGCCTCTCTGCCTGCTTGTGATCTCTGTCTGTCAAATAAATAAATAAAATCTTTAAAAAAAAAAAAAAAATGAAAAAATTTTTTTTCGCCTCTGCTCTCTGGGCAGTTATGTGGTTCTATCCATTTCTACTATTTACTTTCACCTTCTTATTTCCTCCTCATCAATTACACCAGAAATGTGCTATTTTACTTGTTTATGTAGCTACTACTTTGGTCTTTGACAATCTTCTCCCTTGTGTATTGTTTTCCATTTCATTAACTATGGATATTATAATATTTCCTTCTTCTGCTTTCTTTAGATGAATTTTATGTTCTTCCATAACATTTTAATTTTTTTTTTTATTTTATTTATTTATCAGAGAGAGAGAGAGAGGCAGAGAACAAGCACAGGCAGACAGAATGGCAGGCAGAGGCAGAGGGAGAAGCAGGCTCCCCGCCGAGCAAGGAGCCCGATGTGGGACTCGATCCCAGGACGCTGGGATCATGACCTGAGCCGAAGGCAGCTGCTTAACCAACTGAGCCACCCAGGCGTCCCTACATTTTAATTTTGACTTATCTAATTTTCAAGCTCTGTTTTTTTACTGTAAGTTTTTAAGGACCTGTTTCTCTACATTCCCCCAATATATTTTTTTTTGCTGTATTTTGATTATAACTTCACCCTAAGAATATTTAAATTACCTGTATGACTTTTTAAATTTATGAGTTATTTAGAAAAACAGTGTCTGGTTATTTAAAAGTCTATCCTTTTTATATCCATTTTCAGCTTAACCCATTTGTGCTCAGAGATGTGGTGCTCTGATACTAAACCTTTTAAATTTGTTGGGATTATATTTCTGTAATCCTGGCTTGATATCTAAATGGTTTGTTTTCTGCTCACTCTTGCCTGTGGTAGTTCATTTCCTTGTATATTCTCCATTTGGGGATTTTGAGCTTATATTTTGTTAAACTTAGTCTATGGTAATTCAGAGAGCCTAAATTGGGGGTACTTTCCTCCAAAGAGGATCTGCATTTGCTTGTGCCAGGAGTCAAATGATGCTCCTGACCTGGGACTGTGTGAGCCCCTCAGGAATCTCAGTTCAATCCGGCAATCCCAGGTTTTCTCCTGTTCTGTGGCTAGGCCCAGGGCCTAGCGCCTGTTTTACAAAACTGATACTGGCATTTGACCCCAAGGCAAACCTGTTGCTCCTCCTGCATGTTGCTCATCTTTCCTATAGGTTTCAGCTTAATGTTATTTTTTTTTCTTCCTTTTGTGATTTCTCTTACTTTCTAATGAGCCCAGCAATGTGTTAAACATTATGTTTCTTGTAATTTATCCAGGCTCAACTTGTATTTTAATGGGAGAGCCCTTTCTCTTCCCCAGGCTGCCAGAAATAGGCACTACTGCAGTTTTTATATTTTCCTTCTTGTTTTTTAAGTTCCAGGAACTTACTAGAAGCCAACTGACATAGGCTTGACTTCAAGTCAATAATGATCACAGCACAGTGGAAACCTAACAGTTATGTTAGCTTTAAGCACAGAGAGCTGTGGGGGCCCAGAGGAATAGCATATAGGTTGGACAGGGATCAGTCAAGATGAGTAGGAGTTAGCTAGACAAATCTAACTCATAAGGACAGGACAACATAAGACATATGGTAAAAAGAGTTAAATCATAGTACTTATTCTGTGTAAGAGCTATGGTTCAGAGAGATCACTTTGGGCTGAATAATTTGGGAAGGTTTCATGGAAAAGATATGCTTAAGCATATGCTTAGGCATATCTTAAGCCTTTAAGGTATGTGGAGCGTAGGTGAAAAAGGGGAAGACATTCCAGGAAAAGCAGGGGTCAGGGGATGTGAGATGTAGAGATGTGACTAAAGGCATAGCAGAACAACTCCCCCACCCCAGGATGGAGATCTGGCAGGCAGAAGGGGTGTCTATAAACAACACTGAGAAGTCAACTTGAAGAACACACAACCATTATTATAGGTATCTGTGGACTGAATGAATGGATGAAAAGTATAAAGTCTCCATTAGAGGATGAACTAACTGGAATCAGAAGGAACAAGGCAGGCAGATGGTTCCATGTGGAAGGAGAAGAGGGACTGGGCCGGGTTGCTGACACATTAGAAGTGACAGGTATACAGGAAAATAAAACCACTGGTGTTAGAATAGATGGAAGCATCCAAGGAAACATAGTCCTTACCTTGGTTGAGCCTGAGGATGTATCCATTCATTCTGGGAGACCAACCCACCCGAGGATTTGAAATTTACATGTTGGGTGGGTTTGTTTTTTTTTTTTAAGTTTATTTTTTATTTTTTTTTTTAGTAATCTCTGCACCCAGTGTGGGGCTCAAACTCATAACCCCAAGATCAAGAGCCGCATGCTCTTCTGACTGAGCCAGCCAGTACCTGGCCCCCTACCATGAGGTTTTTAAGTAACCTATTTTTAAAACCTATTTTAAAAATCTAACATGAAGAGCGCCTGGCTGGCTCAGTTGGAAAAGTATGCAACTCTTGACCTTGGGGTTTTGAGCTCAACTCCCACACTGGGTGTAGAGATTACTTAAATTATGTAAGTAAATAAAACTTGAAAGAAATCTAGTATGAAACAAGTTTTTGTAGTTTAGGCAATCTTCAGTTTACTAGATTAAAGGTTTGGGGACTACCTGCTGCTTCCTCTCTACCATACCTTATTCTCTCCCCAGGACCCTACTCTGTACTTCTATGACCTCACCCACCAAGTGTCATATTTTTTTTTTAATTTTAGCCCTACCCTATCATAAGTTGAAGATAATTTATAACTTACTAAAATTGAAATAATCATTTACTATTAAACCAAGACAAGCTATACATGAATAAATGAACTCACTATTTTTGTGGATAATAAGCAGCTTTCTTCAGAAATGAAAGCAAATGCCACATTCACTCATATACTAAACAGAGGACTAATGTCATTTTATATTTGTCTAAGTGTTTCATCTCACGTTATGGTTCCTCAGTAGGCCTATTCCTTCTTTGCCTAGGATTGTCCTGCTGGCTTTATACCATGAGATAAAGCTAAGCACAACATATATAATGTATTATTTAAGAAATGTTCATGAGAAGGTATTTGTTTGCTGGAAAGAGCATGAATTCAGTTCACATCTTCGCTTTACTACTTATGATCTCGAACATTTATTTAGTCGTTTTTCAAACTGTAGATTGCAACCCATTCGTGGGTTGTGACACTGATTTCGAAGGATGCAAAACAAGGGAAGAAAAAACACATGTTTGCAAAAAAGGAAATTAAATAGAAAATATCAGAATGCATTGCATATAGTTAGGGTATTATTTCATGAAACCTTTATTTCAGTGAAGACACATTTGTGTGTTCCTCAGTGATCATGATATAAGATGTATTTTTTATTGTGGGTTGAAATAAAAAAAAAACAAAACTTGACCATTCTGAAGCTCAGTCTCCATAAAATGGTATATCTCTTTCACAGGATTGTAATGAGGAATAAATGAAGTAATGTTTGCTTTCATACACAGTAGAGGGTTGGGCAGTAACTGCTGGCTTCTTATCTTTTCTCTGAAAAAAACACCAGGGGCGCCTGGGAGACTCAGTTAAGCGTTGGACTCTTGATTTCAGCTTAGATCAGGATCTCAGGGTCCTTAGATGGAGACCGCGTTGGGCTCTGTACTCAGTGCAGAGTCTGCTTGTCCCTCACTCTCTCTGCTTTTCCCCCAGCTCCCCGCTGCTCACACTCTCTAAAACAAATAAATAAAATCTTTAAAAAATAAATAAAAATAGGTTCAGCGTGGTGAGGAGTTTTAGAGAATATCATAAATATCATGCTTTTAATTTAATATAGCGAACAAAGATAGCATTCAGTGTTATAATCTGACAATTGAGATCAAGAAAAGAAAAGCAAGTAGGAAGAAGAAAAACTAGTCAAAATATTTACTTAATATTTTTAATTTATTAATTCATTTATGAAAAATAACTTTCCCCAAACCAAAATAAAGTCAGTTAGACAGTTGGCATTGTTTTACATTTTTGGAAATCCCTTTAATGCCCCACTGGATTCTCATATCTGCTTCTGCATTCCATCTGTTGCTATATCAACAAACATCATTTTTTCTCCATGTGGTAGAAACTAAGGATACGGCTAGAATACGAAGATTAATCCTATCCTGTCTTGAGTTTAGACCAGAGGGGTTTGGAGACTTCTAGAAACAAAGAATGAGTGAATGAGTAGGTGAGTGAGTAAATAAATAAATGAGTGAATCAATCTCTAGAAAAAGAAAGACCAAATCATACAGAGATGCAAAGAAATTCACATTTGAGCCCTTAGAGTTATAAACATAGACACTCAATACTCTTTTGCTTAATATTGTGTTTGTGAGGGGAGGACAGGGGAGGTCTCACTTGGTTAATAAAGGTCTTAATAGGTGCACATGGGTGATTCATGTAGTTAATCATCTAACTCTTTTTAAGGTTTTATTTATTTAATTGACAGAGAAACACAGCAAGAGAGGGAACACAAGCAGGGGGAATGGGAGAGGGAGAAGCAGGCTTCCCTAATTCACGGCTTGATCCCAGGATCTGGGGATATGACCTGAGCTGAAGGCAGAGGCTTAATGACTGAGCCACCCAGATGCTCCAGCATCCAACTTTTGATTTCAGCTCAGGTCACGATCTCAGGGCTGTGAGATCAAGTCCGCATAGGGCTCTGCACCGGACATGGAGCCTGCCTAAGATTTTTTCTCTCCCTGTCCCTCTACCCCTCCACCACGCCTCTCCCCCTCTAAAAAAATAATAAAGGACTTAATAACTGTCTGTGGCTATAAAAAGTTCCTACTTAAAGTTTCAGCAGAGATGTTCCTGAAATCTTGTTTTGTTGTTGTTGGAAAATAAACAATTTCCTACTATAAAAAGTAGGGCTTTCCCATCCCTTTCCACAATGTTTCAAAAACTGGCCTTAAGGGACGCCTGGGTGGCTCAGCTCCTTAAGTGTCTGACTTCCACCGGGGTCATGGTCTTGGGGTCCTGGGATGGAGCCCCATGTCCAGCTCCGCACTCAACAGGGAGTCTACTTCTCCCTCTGTCCTCCGCCCCCACTCATTCTCTCACTCTCTTTCAAATAAAAAAATAAAATTTTTTTAAAAAAAGATTTTATTTATTTGTCAGATAGAGAGAGAGAGACAGAGTATAAGCAGGGGGAGCAGCAGGCAGAGGGAGAAGCAGGCTCCCCACTGAACAGTGAGCCTCATGCAGGATTCAATCCCAGGACCACCAACTGAGCCAAAGGCAGGTGCTTAACTGACTGAGCCACCCAGGCATGTCTAAATAAATAAAATCTTTAAAAAAGAAAGAAAGAAAAAAAGGAAAGAAAGGGCCTGGAAGGGAGGAATATGTGATACTTTAAACTCTAGGCTAAAGCAGGATCATTATCTCTTGACCCTGACAGCAGATTGGGAGCTGGCCACAAGTTATAGGACCGGACAGGTGGACTGGTGATTCCTGCTCCAGACCAGTGGTGACAAATTCAAACTATCTTTGGCACTCTTGCCCACTTTCTCTGCTCATCTTTCACTACTGTACTCCCGCTTTAACCTAGTTTATCAGCTTTCCCTCTCCTCATGATTCAAGCAAATTCCTGTATTTCTATTCTTCAACATACAATTTTTTAGTCTTCAGAATGCTCTCTCCTCTTTTTTGTTCTGCTGGATCCTGCCCAATATTTCTTCTAATACTTGGTTTGCAGTATTTTTCAGAGGTCTTCCACACATTCATTCGCCATATATTGAGTGGCTAGGCCTTCTGTATTAATCATGCTCCTTTTTTTAAGATTTTATTTATTTATTTGACAGAGAAAGAGGTCACAAGTTTGCAGAAAGGCAGGCAGACAGGGGTGTGGGGTGGGGGGCGGGGGACAGGCTTCCCGTTGAGCAGAGAGCCGGATGTGGGGCTCTATCTCAGGACCCTGAGATCATGACCTGAACGGAAGGCAGAGGCTTAACCAACTGAGCCACCCACGTGCCCCTAATCATGCTACTACTTTTTATTCTGCCTCCCTTTTGCCTCCATGTACTTTTATCTTTTAAAAGATTTTATTTATTTGACAGAGATCACAAGATCACAAGTAGGCAGAGGGGCAGGTGGGGCATGGGGGAGGGGGAGTAGGCTCCCTGCTGAGCACAAAGCCCAATGCAGGGCTGGATCCCAGGACCCTGGGATCATGACCAGAGCAGAAGGCAGAGGCTTTAACCGGCTGAGCCACCCAGGTGCCCTGCTTCCATGCATTCTTAAAATTTCTTCTTTAATTTCCTGATTATTCTGGAAATTCATTCTATTCTGCCTTCACATTAAATACAAAAGCAGGGATGCCTGTGGCTCAGTCCGTTGAGCCGCAGGGAGCCTGCTTCTCTCTCTGCCTCTGCCTGCCACTCTGCCAACTTGTGGGCGCTCGCTCTCTCTCTCTCTCTCTCCCCATCTCTGATAAATAAATAAATAAAATCTTTTTAAAAAGCAGAATGTCATAACAACCTTGTCTTCAAAAAACAAAACAAAAGCAGTGACCCTTTTCTTTCATCGTTCTATATTATTGTCCCAATAATAGTAATGTAGTGCTATGGCTGTAAAGTGCTATGGCTGTAATCTGTACTCCCTTTTAATCCTCACAAAACCCTGTAAAGTGTTAATATTCATGGATCCACTTTGCAGACATAGAAACTGAGGTTCAAAGAGGTTACTTCAGTCCTCCCAAATCAAACAGACCTTAAGTGGCAGGGAAGGTGGCATCCACCTTCCCTGGGCTAGCCTTAGAAATCTAGCCTCAACGTTAATATTAAGTAAAGCCCTATGAGGATTGGGACAGAGATTCTGAGGGAGAGGGCTCCCAATCAATAATACTGACAAATACACAAAACTCAAACCACAGGTCCAGCTTCAGGGCGTGTTTTTATTTGTTTAGTTGTACATGGTTTGTTCTTGTTTGGAAGAAGGGGTTACGGTCACTCACCTCTCCCGACCTTGCGCTGGCTCTGTCCAGCCCCTTCCTGGAGGAATCGACGTCCGGAGGCTGGAGGCCAAAGCCTACACAGGCAGGCGGTGACCTCGGAGGCAGGACCACGGCCTCGAGTCGCGCCGCTAACGGCGAAAGACTGACGCGGTTGGACCGCGCCATTCTCGAAGCGATAAGGGGCGTAATCTTGGCAGCGTCCTTAAACATGAGTACGAAAAGGGTGGTGAGGGTAACCATCTTCCCCGCCCGCTCTTTCTCTTTCTCCGCTCCCCGCCGGGCCCGCCATCCCACAGCCTAATTTACTAAGAGAGTCTTGTGGAATAGGCGGGGTGGGGGGGAAGCCACTCACAGCAATTATGGTTACTTGGTTGCTAACACAAACTGGCTCATTTACATATAATTTGCATATTCGGGTACTTATGGAAGTACCGGACGTGTCTGTACTTCCTTTCTAACAGGGCACCCGCACCCGCCTACGGACCTGCCGGTCTCCGCTCTAGGACAGCAGCCCCTTTCCCTTATCCAGTAAATTTTACTACCTTCTCGGTTCCCTAGCCTCGCAAACGCTACCTCTTAACCTCACGAACATTGGCCCCTCCTCCCACCCGTAGGATCCTCCCTTCATCCTCTCCTCCCTCCCCAGCTTCCAAACGCGTCTTCCCCGCCCCCTTTTCTATTTCTGAACAGGCATGTTCGAGGCAGCTTACCCGACTCCTTAGATTGCTATGGGATTGGTAGGGTCCTGAGCGTCTGAGAAACAGAAAGGCATATCCCAAGAAGGGTTGCTGGGACTCACAAGAAGAATTGAGCCCTTCTGGGATTTTTTTTTTTTTTTTTGTGGGGGTGTCTCGCTTTTGCGGAGGGAAGGCGAGGAGGCTGGGCGGCCGGGTCCAACTTGAGGCAGTGCGAAGGCCCCCTCAGGCGGCGCCGAGGGCAGCCCCTAAGCTGGGGCTTGGCTCAGCCTCCGCGGCCGCTGTCAGGGAAGCGCAGGCGGCCAATGGAACCCGGGAGCGGCCGCTGCTGCTGAGGCGGCGGTGTCGGCAGCCCGACCCCGACCGCCCGTACCCCCTCCGTGGGGGGGGGGAGGTCCCCAGGAGGTAAGCGACCCCTACCTCGTTAGTCCTCCTGGCCCTGTGAGTTGTGGGGGGGAGTCCCTCTCCCACCCTGTCCCGCGCAGCCTGCCCCCGCCCCCACACTTGGGTTTAACTACAAAACTGCCCCCTGGGTGGCAGCTGCACCCCGGTGCCTTCTCCACCCTTTCTCCTCAAGTCTAGGGTCTCCTCTGCTTTTTTGGCTTCCTCTTCTGATTAGCTCCTCCCTCCGCCCCGGGATCTCCCCCTCCCCCTTATCCCTGTTGCCTCCGTCCCGAATTATTTCTCCTAAGTCACTAGCCCTTTTCACATCAGGGTCCCTTTTGTAATGTCCATCCTTGTTTGCCCTTCCTCGTTATCTGTGTTGCTGCCCCCAAACCTTTGCCACAGCCTTCGCCTTCATCCCTTTTCCTATTTTTGCCCCTCTCCTCTTGTCTCCGTGCAGCGCCAGCACTGGATCCCATTTCCCTGAGCTCTCTTCCCTGTGGCCCTTATTCCTCTGTTTCTGATTCCATTACCTCACCCAGCTTCTAGCTTCCAAGAATTGCCTGTTCCTCTCCCCTTAAGGAATCTCGGGCCCTCATTGTCATTCCCAAAGTAATATTGACACTGTACTTTGACCTTAATCCTTATCCTTCTCTAGAGTCCTTTATGATCCCTGTAACTTTCTGTTGCTTCCCTTTCCCCCATCCTCAGTACCCCAACCTCTGGAGGTTTGTTCCCATAGAAAAGATCTGACAGTGCCTCTTCCTATTCAGGACTTCCATCTCTGGCACCTTGTCTCTTGAGTTCAAGGATTTTGCTAATCCTGTGATCCTTGGTTCTGCTTTCCCTATGGTCTTTATGTGTTTTCTGTCACATTCATTATCTCTACATATCACTTATTTCAGGATCAGCTAAACCTTGAACTGAGAAGAAAATATGTTGAGAGGACAGACAGGGGGAGGGGGAAGCCTCAGCTGTTTCACTCAGGCTTTTCTGGACAGAAGTGTGTTTCTGAAGGATGGAGTAAGTTTTGAAGTTCATATCAGGTTACACTTTGTTGACTACCCAGGATCAGCCACTAGGAGGGATGAACAGGCCTGCATGGAGACTGTGTGAGATTGTGAGAAATTTTGTTTTGGATTATTTGATTTTAGGCTTGTCCTTAAGAGATCACTGAGTAGAGTGTCTTCCAGATCTACAAGGAGTCAATTTACTGTCTGTGGCTTACTGGAATAGTTTTGGTTGATTCCATAAGGGCTTAGGCCTAGGGTGGAGTTGGGGGTAACTGGAAAAAGGATCTAAGACATTAGAAAGAGCTTGGACATTCAAAATCAGGACTCCTGGGTTCATTCAGCATGTGACTTCCTCAGTTGACCTCTAGAGTGACCTTTTTGGTAGAAGGACCCACTCTGTAGGCATCAGTGCAGTAATAGGCTACTTGTAGGATGTGGGTTGGGGGAAAATTAGACTTGGTTTATTTGTTTACAAAACATTCTGAGTTTCACAGATGAAGGGCTTTTTTTTTTTTTTTTAAGATTGTATTTATTTATTTGACAGATACAGAGAGAGAGATCACAAGTAGGCAGAGAGGCAGGCAGAGAGAGGGGGAAGCAGGCTCCCCACTGAGCAGAGAGCCCGATGCGGGACTCCATCCCAGGACCCTGAGATCATGACCTGAGGCTAAGGCAGAGGCTTTAACCCACTGAGCCACCCAGGCACCTGCAAAAGGCATTTCTTAGTAGTGGTTTAGCTGACCTGAGAGGTTTTCCTTCATTATGATCTCTCTATTGGGTCTTTCTAGTCAACAGCTGTGGTAGTAAGGCTATTTGAAAGACAAGCTCCAGGCCTGTTTCCTTTGTCTGCCTTGCCTTTTTTCTCCACTACATGAAGTTGATGACCACCTGTGCTGTTCCTCTTGGACTTGATCCATAACTCCAGATTCTATAGGTGGAAAGCGTGTTTGTGGGAAAGCCTTTTGAGGAAAACGGCTAGAAAAGAGAACTTGGAGTGAAGCGGGGCTCAGGAAACTAGTTGCTCTCTGGTATGCCATGTCTCTCTTGGCCTGTGATAGTGAAGAGGGCATGTGAAGTTGCATTTATCTTCCAACTCTAGGTCTTTTTGGATGTAATCATACTTCCTCTTCCCACTTCTCCCTTGTCTCTCTCTTAACTGTTACCCAGGGTGCAGTCTCCTCATTCTCCTCCTTTTTAGGAGCAGTTTCACTCCTTGGAAACATCCCCAAAGAGAAATTGTATTTCCCCTAGTTTCCCTGCTTCATTCTCAGAGCTGGGTCCATACTGCATGAGAACATGTTTGCTGAAAGCCATCCAAAGCAGCAAATTGAGATTCTTTGATTTGGGGAAGAAGTTTGGGAGGAACCTTTCAGTAACTGGCATGAGACAAGAGAGGGCCTAGTACAAGCACATTTGGGGCTTGCTGCAGGGAGGAATCGTTCAGAGCGAGGTGAATGCACAGGTTACTTTCTTTGCCATCTCTCTGTTTCAGCAGGGGCTCCCAGAGCTGGCTTGGGCTGTCTGACTGGATCTGCTTATATCAGCTCCCATGGCCCTTCACAGAGACTTCTCAGCTTGATTCAATATTGACTTAACTACCCTGAGACCACTGCCTTCCCTGCCTTTCTGCTGCTAGCTCGAGAATGCCCTCTTCCCTGATGCTAGTCCCCCACTGGGGCCTCGGGGAAGCATTCACGTGATTCCTGCTAGGACCTGAGCCTACTTCCTATTTGGCCCCAAGTTTTATGAGGAAAAAGTAGTACTTGATCTTCACTTTGTCCATTGAGGTCAAGGGGGAAAAATGAGCTGAGACCCTTTTAACAAAAGGTTTGAGTTAGACTTTGAGATATGAGGAGGAACTTCTCAACAGCTGAACAAGCAGCCTAAGGTGATGCTCTTTGGAAGAGCAACTTCTTTTTAAAAATTACCATCAAAGGTGGGGTGCCTGGCTGGCTCAGTTGGTGGAGCACAGAACTCTTGATCTCTGATTTGTAAGTTCAAGCCCCATGATGAGTGTAGAGATTACTTAAAAAAATAAAATCTTTAAAAGAAAATTATTATCAAAGGCAAACATGCACCTGGTAATAAATCCAATGGTACCTAAGAGTTTGTGGTGAAATCAGCAGTCCCTTTCCATTCTGCCCAGTCCTCCTTTAGAGTGAACATCTTAATTATCTCCATGTTTATTTCTGAAGTTTATCACCTAGCATTGGATAAAATGCTTGTGCCTCTATTTCTTGATTTTTTTATTTATTAATTGTTACAAAAGAAGAGTGAACATTAGAGGATTTATACTTCTTATTTATATAATTGTCATTATTATTTATTAGCAGCCCGTGTAATTTTAGATAACATATGTGAACTTCTCTTTCTTTTCCATGAACTCGTAACAGCCTCTTTTAACTATCCACCTTGTAGGATGAAGATAGTGGCTTCACTATCCTTTTTTCCAACTCATACGATCCATCTCAAAGGGAGGAAAATTGAGCTTGCCTATCTGCTTGGAAATCAGATGATCTCTTAAGACAATTCCATGAAAGTACAGGAACCTTTAAAAACACGAGGATTTGTCTGAACCAATTCATATTTTTCTAGTCCCCCAAGAAGGGAATGGTCATTAGCCTGGTGGGGGGATTGATTTGGGGCTTTCTGCTATCTTGTCTCAGCAGAGATCAATCCAGGAAACCCTTTAATGGAGATCAGTGGGGGGTTGGAGGGCTCTTTGCTTGGAATCTTTTGAGGTGATGAGAAACAGAAAGCCTGGTTAAACGTCCCCCTCCCTAGAGTTTTTGCAGACATTTACTTAAATGCTAAGTCATACAGAACACAAGCATGTAGACCTCTGTCCTCTGTAGCCACTGCTGTGCTCAGCCCTAAACAGCCCCCTGATGCATGGATGAGGATTCCCTGCATTACCCAGACAGTTAGCTGTGGAGCCCAACCAGTTTACTCCTCCGCTCCCACCCCAGTGCCTAGAAGCCAGCTGCTAGGCTGGGGTGGGGAAGGACTCTAAGGGTTCCTTCATCATCCAATTGGAAGACCAGTTTAGGCTCCCAATGTGAAATGTGAAGCCTCAGTTGTTTGAATGTTCTTGAGAGCATAAGAGCCATCTGATATTAAAGGTTTGGATTGTCGTCTTTTTTCCTGTTTTCTTGCAAGGGGAAGGATGATGAATATAGGACCTCTTCCTTTTTTCTTTTGCTTTCTAGTCTTTTCGCTTTCTTTAGAATGGTTCCTTACCAAAGCTATATTGTCTTTGCTTTTGAAAATGAATGAATTGATGTTGAAGATTGTATTAGGACTTAGGTGTTGGAGAATCCCTTTCCTATTTCTTATTGTCTAAATTGGCAAGTCAACACCTCCTCTCCCCATGACTTGTTTCAGATATAGCCAATCCTTGAGGCTCAGGAAGGCAAGGGAAGTCCAGCTCCAATTTGGTGGTTTCTAGTGGCAGAGCCACTAGAGAGGAGTCCAGCTTCCCTGCATCTCTTGATACCATCTGGTTCCCTGGGGAATAAGAACTGTGAGATGGGGGTCTGTTCAGTGGAAAATTCCCCTGAGTGCTGTGATGTGGGATTCCTGGCTAAGCTCTGGGATAAGAAATAATAATAATAATAATAATAATAATAATAATGGCATCCTTCCCTCCCCTCCTGGTGCCAGTAATAATCCCAGTAGTGATCAGTTGAGGCAGGCATCTGCTGAGGATCCTGGGAGGTCTGAGGTGCTGTATATGGGAGGCTATCTGAACTTCATGTCCCTTGGAAGTTTTGAAAAGTGGATTTCAGGAGCTTTTGATAACTTGGAAGTCTCTGGAGTAGAGGGAAGGGGAAAGATTTGCCAAGCATAGAGACACTGAGGGAGAAATAAAAGCTGGTTGTGTAAAATGACTGAGGCTATCAGCAAACCTAAAAGGTGGTGGTCTCAGTTGAATTAGAATGACCCACTGGTGCAGAGTGCTTTGCAGAGTTGTGGCAAGGAGTGATTAAAGCTTTCTTATTATTTCGGGACGCCTGGGTGGCTCAGTTGGTTAAGCAGCTGCCTTTGGCTCAGGTCATGATCCCAGCGTCCTGGGATCGAGTCCCACATCGGGCTCCTTGCTCCGCAGGGAGCCTGTTTCTCCCTCTGACTCTGCCTTCCACTCTGTCTGCCTGTGCTCGCTCTCGCTTGCTCTCTCTCTCTGACAAATAAATAAAATCTTTAAAAAAAAAAAAAAAAAGCTTTCTTATTATTTCTGTGTAACCTAAAGTTGGCAAGTAGAGACAGCTTCACATAGGCAGCCATGCTGGTTCTGCTACTCAGAGGGCTCTGCCTAATTTTAGGAGAGAGCATGATGAACGAGTTGCCAAATTTTTACTGATACCAAGCTTAAGCTGCATCAGAGAAATTAAATTCAGGGATGCGAACTTCTTGTTTGACAGAGTGGGGAGAAAGATAAACTGAAGTAGCCTTATTTGGTGATCTCTGAGAACAGAAGAATCCCCCATCTGTCTTCCTGCAAGACTTTAATAGTGACTGCTGGGAGGCAGGGAGCTAGACTATAGTATGGGCAGAGTAGAGTAACTGACTTTTTTTTTTAAGATTTTATTTATTCATTAGAGAGAGAGAGCGCAAGTAGTCAGAGCAGCAGACAGATGGAAAGGGAGAAGCAGACTCTTTGCTGAGCAGAGAGCCTGATGTAGGGCTCGAACCCAGGACCCAGGGATCGTGACCTGAGCCCAGGGCAGCCCCTTAACCAACTAAGCCACCCAGGTGCCCCTGAGATTAACTGACTCTTAACATTTCAGAGGTGCAAGAAGAGGCACTGGAAGGGTGGTGGTGGGAAATGGGGCTTCCTGCAGTGATTAGAGAATTTGTATCTCAAGCCTCCTTTCACCAACCCAAAGTTATATGCACCCAGCCTTGCATCAAAGGCAACGTCACTAATAGTTGGAAACTACCTGCGTTTCAGCTCCACAATAGATTCTGCCTTCCTATTGCTCACACTCTTGAGTTAATCTTAGATTCACTCTCATTTGTGTTTTTGTGAAAAAGCCTCTGAGCCTGTTGTTGACTATAGTCAGGCTCTGGAGCTGGGTTGATCTGACATCAACAATGTGCCTCTCCCAGTCTTTGCTTTGAAATTTCCTTCTGTTCTACTATTCTAATCCAAATTTGGTGGGGCTCAGGAGAATCGTCCTAGGAGGGCAGTGGCTTTTGTCAGCAATGTTCTCTCACCCCAGAGAGGGATTCTTGGTGATGTGATACCTGTTCCTCCCTGTTCTTTGGATGTTAAAGACCCATGAGCTCTAGCTGAATTCTTTTTGCCTTCTTCCAGCCTTTCTAGTTCTTAGGCTGTGTGTATGGTAATGGAGAAAGTAGTGTTGGGGGTAGGAGAGGGGTGTCATGGGAGATTCTTAGACAACAGGTTTTTGGGAGATTCTTAGACAACAAGTGTAACTCTGATTGACTTATTTCCTTATTAAACAGTGTATGTGTGTGCACACACACACTCGTACACATACACACTGTTTCCTGATTTGTTAGGTGATTAGGATTCACCTAATATTTATTGAGTACTATTGCGTGCCAAGGACTGCGCTAGATCCTACACTCATGAAGTTTTCCCGCACAGCAGTAATAAGAAGCAGTAATAAGATGTGTTTTTCCCATTTTGCAGTTGAGGAAACAAACTCAGAAGATATATGCTTTGCGTAAGTTTACACATCTGATAATGGCAGAGCTAGGATCTTGAATCCCAGCACATTTGACTCCAAGTTCAGGAGTCTATCCACTATAACTAACTGCTACAGCACAAGAGAAAGGGGGAATGACGTCATGAAGCCAGACAAGCAAAGAATGGCACACTTCAGCAGGGGTGTTGATGGTTGTTTTAGAACTGTTTTCTTCTCAGTGAAGCCTGGATGTTATTTGCTGGCCCTTATTCCTTGGGAACTTTGAGTATGAAGGGAAGGTAAGAAAGTATCTGTGTCTAGAAAAACACATCAGGACTTGGATACGGAGGGGGGCATCTGGCTGGCTCAGTCGGAAGAGCATGGGACTCTTTTTTTTTTTTTTTTTTTTTTTTTAAAGATTTTATTTGTCCATTTGACAGACAGAGATCACAAGCAGGCAGAGAGACAGGCAAAGAGAGAGAGGAGGAAGCAGGCTCCCTGCTGAGTAGAGAGCCCGACTCGGGGCTCGATCCCAGGACCCTGGGATCATGACCTGAGCCGAAGGCAAGGCCCTAACCCACTGAGCCACCCAGGCGCCCCAGCATGGGACTCTTGATCTCAGGATCTTGAGTTCCATCGAGCCCCACATTGGGTGTAGAGATTACTTAAATAAAAATAAACCTTAAAAAAAAAAAGACTTTGATACCAAATGGAGGTGAGAGATGCTTAGTACCTGTGTCTGGAGTGTTAGAGGAGTAAAGAAATACGATTTAAAGAGGAAAAGAGACAGGTATTGGCAGGCATGTCAAGAGAAACCACAAGACCACAAAGATAGAAAAGCATTTGAAGAATGAGAGACAAGGGAATAAGACCAGAATTGCTTCCCAGTATACCTGAAGAATTTGTAAACCTATGTAAACATAACATATAAAGCAGCATTTTGCAAATGCAAGTTAGGAACAGAGGCTAAGCGGATAGCTAAGTGCAGAAGGAGGGGAGAGTACTGTGGTGATCAGCAGTGGAGGTAGTCAGGGAAGGCTTCCTGGGAGATGACTTCTCATCTGATTTTGAAGGAGTCTAAGAAGACAAAAGAGAGGAGGGGCCTGGGAAGGTTTCATGGTGGGTGAAAGGAAGACCGGAGGATGCACTACTAACCATTATGTATGTGTCTCCCTTTCTGTCCCTTTCTCCCTCCTTCCTCCTATAGCTTGGAAGCTTGAAGTCTGGCTGTGGCCATGGGAGACATGGTGGTGGAACCTGCCCCGCTGAAGCCAACTTCTGAGCCCACTCCTAGCCCGCCAGAGAATAATGGGGGTTCCTTGCTAGGCGTCATCACAGAGGGGGTCGGGGAACTATCAGTGATTGACCCTGAGGTGGCCCAGAAGGCCTGCCAGGAGGTGCTGGAGCAAGTCAAGCTTTTGCATGGAGGCATGGCCATATCTAACACAGATACCCCACTGGAGTTGGTCAATGGGGATGTTTTGGACAATGCGATCCGTTGCTTGGACGATCCACCTGCCCAGATAAGGGAGGAGGAAGATGAAATGGGGGCCACTGTGGCCTCGAACACAGCCAAAGGAGCAAGGAGGCGGCGGCAGAACAACTCTGCCAAACAATCCTGGCTGCTGAGGCTATTTGAGTCAAAACTATTTGACATCTCCATGGCCATTTCATACCTGTACAACTCCAAGGAGCCTGGAGTACAAGCCTACATTGGCAACCGGCTTTTCTGCTTTCGCAATGAGGATGTGGATTTCTATCTGCCCCAGTTGCTTAACATGTACATCCACATGGATGAGGACGTGGGTGACGCCATCAAGCCCTACATAGTCCATCGCTGCCGCCAGAGCATTAACTTTTCCCTCCAGTGCGCCCTGTTGCTTGGGGCCTACTCTTCAGACATGCACATTTCCACTCAGCGACACTCCCGTGGGACCAAGCTCCGGAAGCTGATCCTCTCAGATGAGCTGAAGCCAGCTCACCGGAAGAGGGAGCTGCCCTCCTTGAGCCCAGCCCCTGACATGGGGCTGTCTCCCTCTAAGAGGACTCACCAGCGCTCTAAGTCCGATGCCACCGCCAGCATAAGTCTCAGCAGCAACCTGAAACGAACAGCCAGCAACCCTAAAGTGGAAAATGAGGATGAGGTAAAATGCCTGGGAGGGGCAGCAGGGCAAGATGGCATGGAGACAGGATGTCTGACATATAGTTCCTCTGTCCTTTTCTCTCCTTCCCTCTGTTTCATTTCACTGATAAAAGCATGGGATGTCAGAGTGGGAAAAGACCTTAGAAATCATGTATCCTAACTGTCTCATTTTACAGAGGAAGAACTCAGAGACCTAGAGAGATAGAAGTGACTTGCCTCAGATCATGTAGCTAACAGCAAGGCTTATAATCCTGACTCTGTCTAGTTGTTTTTACTCAACTTCACTGCCGTTCCATTAACCACCTACTTACTGAGAACGGTGGCAGAGACCCTTTCCACCCTGACTTGAGACCTGGGATAACTACCAGAACCTCTCAGAATAGCAGCCCTCAGGGAGGAAAAGGGATGGTGTGTGTGCTGGGGGGAAGGGTATAAATAGAGCCTTAACTTCATTCTCCTCCTCACTCCTCCTCATAATCCTCTGCCCCACTTTCCAAAGATCCTGCTTTTTGTTGACTTAAGAATAAGGTTCCTTCCCTGTCACTGAGGTGTCTGCAGAATGCCCTCATCCCTGCCTTTCCTCGGGGAAGGGATATCTTAGCATTTGGGAGAAGCACAAAGGGAAGAGGGAACCGGTCTTGGTGTAGAGGAAATCTTGGGCATGTCCAGAGACTAGTCAGAGACCTGAAAGCTGGAAAGAAGAGGAGGCCACAGGAGCATTTGGGGGTGTCCAGAGCAGGGAGGAGATAAGCACATCAGAAGGTTATGCCCACCTTCCATTCCATATCTGGACTGATAGCTTGGAAGTTGCCGCTGGACAATTGTCAGTGACCTGGTGTCTCAGCCAGACAATGATGCCCCAGTCCCCCCTCTGACTCACCGCTGGCCCAGCTCTCATCCTGGCTGCCAGCCCAGCCTGGGAAAGAAGGGAGAAAAGAACAAGGAATTTGCACTTGTTGGAAAATGCATGTTGCTGTGGTGGTGGCATCTACCCCATGGGGCACATAACCCACCTACAGTTTTGATACAATGGGACTTCTTTTCAGCTTCTTTGAATCTGAGTGACCAGGGAAGGGAAAAAGCAGGACAGAGGGAGACTACAGAGCTTGCTTTCTGGGAAATTTCGGGTTTTGTTAGGATAATAATAGTGAAGCTAAAAGAGCTGACATGTTTTGGGCTCCTTTTAAGTTCGAATTGTCGTGCCAAGTACTTAACGTTTCACCCTCAACAGTCTTAGGAGACAGGAATTATTTTACCAATGAAGAGACAAGCTTAGAGAGGTGAGGTGATTTGCCCAGCGTCCCTCAGCTGAGCCTCACATCAGGTGTTGCTCTTAATCATTCAGCTGAGCCATCTTGCTTATTTCTCAGCATCTGCATTCCCAAGTCCTCAGATATCCACTTGGGGAAGAATGGCCTAAGCCCATCTAGGTTTCCACAATTCCCTGCACAGGCAGAAGAGCACAGACGTTCTCAGAACCAAAATGGACCATTTTCTTTTCTGGTTGAGCTTGCAGGGAAGTTCAGAGTCATGAGGGAGGTTGTTGCAGAACAAGAAGAATCATTGACATCTGGTGGGACTAAGATCCTGAAGGGTTGGGGGCCCCTTCTCTTGGGGTCAAGCCTGTAGCAGTATATGTGTGGCAGCTGCAAGTGAGCCCCTTGGTGCCTCCTGTCAGGCATGGCTTTTCTCTATACTTACTTGGTAGTTGCTATCTTAGGACCAGAAAAGCTGAAGCCTCGGGCCTACTCAGTGCTGGTCCTTGGTCCCTCTTCCTTGGATCTAACTCTTCCGAGGATGGGATTATAGGTGACTATGAGACACAGGTATTATGTGAGGTATTCTGTGAATTCTTTGCTAAATCCTCTGGGGTGGCTTCTCTGGCTGCCATTCTTCCCTTATCATGGATTATTAGATCCAGGAAAGGAAGGAGATACCAGATCCCTAGGCATTCCTGGCTTATCTGATGCCAGCAGAATGAGATACCTCAATCCACTGTGTGTTCTTAGGAAACGTGAGAGCAGGAGTGAGGGAATAAATATGAATATCTCTGGGGTCTGAGCATTGGAGTCTTCAGCACAGAGGTCTGTCCGAACCCCTCTGGCAGTTTGAGGATAGGTCTGTCAAGGCTTTTGTTCCCCACATACCAAGGGAATTGGTTTTCCTCCTCCTGCTCCTCCTTCTCCCCTGTTATGCAACATTCATTCACTCAACTGATGAGCTTGTACTGTGTGCACAGCACATGCCAGAGGCAGTGAGGGATGAAGGATGAAGTGCAGCTCTTCCCTCCGAGAATTTGTAATGTGGAGACCCCATTTTATCTACAAGTCCATGTAGTGTGTATACTGAAACTTTACAGAATTTATCTGGTGGAGTTTTTGACTCTCTTGAAAGCTGTTTCCTGCATATAAGGAGGAAGTCTACAGTTTACTAAACAAAGCACATCATTATCTAAGGAGAAGTTCTAGAGGATAAAGTGAGGCCACTGAGAAGAGGCCCCTGCTCACGTAGCTCTCTTCCTGCCCAGAGTCTTCCTGCATGGTCCATTTCTGCCCAGATCTCACATGGGGGTTCTGTTTTCTTTTAATGACGGATCTTTCACATTCTCCACAACAAGCCAAGGACTCTAGCACAGATTTCTCCCAGCCCCCACTGTTTCAGCCCCCGAAGCCTGCTGCTTCAAAGCAGATTTTGTCAGCCTAATTGGAGTAGTCTGCTCAGGTAGTCTTTCTTCCCATTAGTAGCCAAATGGTAAACATTTTGACCTAGAATGGGGGTCCAGGGAGCAGAGATGATTTAGCTACCGCCCCACCCCCTGCCCCACATCACGACACTCGAGTAGATCAGCTCTGGCTTTTCAGGACTATAACCTTTGTACAGAGAAATCTGTTGAGCGTCACACTTGAAGCCCCAGTGGGCCTTCCAGCCTGATGTGGTGTGATGTCAGCTTCTTGGCCTCAGCTTTTCTCCTGGAGCTGACTCAGTATGAGTGACTCAAGCCTACAGCGTAGGAGAGAGGAAAGGATCATAATATACCTCCCTTCCCCCAAGGCTACTAATGAGTCAGCCAGGCCCTGTCTGTGGAAGAATCAACTGGAGCATTGCCTGCTGTTCCTTCCCCAACCACCTCATGGATAGAAATTGAACCACTAAGTCCGAATAGGCCCTGACCTCCTCACTGCCTGACTTCTTCCTCCCATCTCTCGCCAAAGCAGAGGAGTTGTTGCCTTGAGATAGTATTTGGCCTGCCTTCTCCAAGTGCCCCTCTTCTCAGATTCTTCGAGGAATATCCTGACTATAGGACCTCCAGCTAGAAGAGAATGTAAACTGTGGAATAGAATTAAGTAGATGCTTGAAATGCTGATTGGAGAGTAGAAGCTCAGTGACAACTGCCCTCCTGCCCTGGGAGCTCCCAGGACTCTGTCTCTAAGTCCAGGCCCCTGTCCTCCTGCCATCTGTGCATGCATATTGCCACCTTCTCCCTGCCCTGGGAGACCTTGGCAGACAGAACTCAGATTGGGCCCATGCACAAGCTGCAGTAGAGCTGCTGGTGGCAAGTGTGATCACCAGCCCTTTTCCAGTAAGACACGGCTGGGTGAGACTCAGATAAATCTCCTAGGCTGGAACCTGGACACTTGCTGCCCTGCTGCTCAGCTTTCTCAGGTAGATGGAGCTAGGTCCAGCTCCCCAGCTTATGTCCAAAAATTGTAATGTACTGAGTGTGGCATGAAACAGATAGGAAGCCTGGGGAGGTTAAGTAGATAGGAGAGTTAGCCATCTTTTACACCTAGCAACACCTAGCCCAGAAGTCTCATGCTGTGGATCTGGGGTGTCCCTTCTCACATGGCTCAAGATTGGGACTGGTCTTCCCAGGATGATAATGAGGCTGGTTGGAAAGGAGACACCCCTGGTACTGAAGTTTAGTTCTTTGACTTCCACCCCAACATTTGCAAGAAGCTGGAGGAATGCAGGCATTCCAGTATGGGGGGCCATGCAGCTTGTTAAATTCAGTTTCTTTGTGGCGGCTTCACAGAGAAGGGTTTGGTTGGGAGCATGTGAATGGCTGAAGAGAAAGGAGGCAGCTAGGCGGTGCACTTACTGCCCTGAGGCACCCAGTTGTAGGGTATGTCCTCGAGGGAGAGCTTGGTGCAGGCCAGGAGAGAAGGGGAGAAAGTGAAAAGCCCAGGCCCTCTGTCTCTTCAGCCCTTCTGACCCTATGATCTGAGCCAGCCCTCCAGCATCTCCCACAAGTTTCAAGAATTTGGGCAAGTGGTGTTTCTGGGTTGACTTTCTCTCATTAAAGCAGCCAGATAGAGATACACGAGAGAAGCAGTTGCAATCCAAGTTGGAGCTAAATTCTTTGCCTTTGTCTCTCTCCCCTCCCTCCCTGCCTTTCCTCCTCCCCTTGTCCTCTGGCCCTTTCCCAGGAGCTCTCCTCCAGCACCGAGAGTATTGATAATTCATTCAGTTCCGTAAGTGGGGCCAGGCTGGGACTGGGTGGCAGGCTCCCCTCTGTGGCCGCATTTCCTCTCCGTCCCCAGGTCTTCTGAGTCCCCAGCCCAAGGCTGGAGTTAAAAGGTGCCTTTTCTTCCTGGGAGATCAGCCCTTCCCTCCCAGGACTCCCCAGCCTGGAGGAGTCCCCTGCCCTTTGTCACCAGTGCCTTGAGCCTAGGCTTAGTCCGGCTCAATCCTTCTCCCTGATGGAGCTGGGATGCAGTGCGACTCAGTCCTCAGTTCTGGGTCTCTAGAGTAATCAGCTGGGAGAGAGGTAGAATTTACCCCTGGACTGGAATCAAGAACTGCTTGGCAGAAACCCCCGGGATCCTATTTCTCCCACCCAGAACCCTTTCCCCATGGTTTCTGCCATCAGACCATCAAATATTTATTTGGTTCTTCTAAATGCTAGGTGCTGTGCTGGGGAGCAGACCCCAAAAGCAAACAGGATTTGGCCTGAAGGAAAGTTTTACCTCCCTACAGCCAGTTTTCTTTTTTAGTTTCAACCATCCTTCTTCCAGGTCTGAGTTCTTCCCTTTCCCAGCTCACTGCCCAGGAGGTTCCTTAATCCGCATTCTCCTTTCTTGTTCCCTCTGGACTAACCCCTGACCCTCTGGTCCCACAGGGTCTCAGACCTTGTTGCTGGGCAGAGACGTGAGAGGAAATGCTGGACCCTCTGGGAGTTTGGATGATTTTTTTACATTTTCTTTTTTATTTATGTACCCAATCCGTTTTCTCCCTTCTATGCGGTTCCCCTTTCAATCATGATTCCTATCTCCTCCCATGTGGCAGAGCCTCTCTCAAGGCCTGGGGTCACATCTCCAACATGCTGAAGGAACATAGCTCCCCCCCTTACCCAAATGCTCCTTTGAGGATGGGAAGGAATTCTGCCTTTTCTTATCTGAGTTGAATATGAATTGGTTAGGGTGGAGGGTCCTTGGAACAGTGACCATTTGCCACCTGAGTGGATAGATTAGGGATCAGGATAAATGAAGGAGTGAGTTTCCAAATTTCCTCTTCCTTTCTTTTGCTTTCTCCATGAGGCCCCTGGGATATTTCCAGGGACCACAAAAGCCCAGTTCTGCTGTCTTCTTTTCTTGATCTCTTTTCAACCCTGTCTCCCAAGGGCAGCCCCATTTGATTCCCCATACCCTGTTTCATTATTATGTGGGACCCTGAGCCAGTGCCCAGTGAGGCAGAGGCTGAGAAATGAGCTGTTCCTTTGAACCTTGGCTCTTTGCATATGCAGAGATGGACCCTGGTCCTACCCATCTTTCAAAAAGAAGTTCTTTTTTTGCAGTGTGAGGGTAGAAATTCTCAGTTCTTAGGAAACTAAGCAGGACCCACAGAGAGGGAGAGAAAGACCTGGTGAGTGAAATGCTGTTTTTTATAAGAAAAGGAAATACTGTTCTTACCTAGCTGAGGGGAGCTGGGATAGGGATGCTGGTGGTTACCTTGATGAAGTACCCCAAATGGTAGGACTTAGGCTCTGAAAAGGGCTCTTCTTTGTGTCCATCTTTCCCCCCACCCTCACCTCACTGCCCAGACGGACTTTGCCCTCTCTGGGAATGATGAAGTGCCCAGCCTGAGGAGCCAAGCTCATAGTAGTAAGTTAATATGGGGAGCCTGTCCCTAAGAGGTAGGGAGAGAGGACCCAAGGAGGAACCACTGAAGGAGACAGACCTTCAGGGCCCTTGTCAAGGGCTGACAGGAGCTATTGCTTTCTCCACCCACTCCCCACACCTACCTCCCTCTGTCTGCTTTTTCTGTCCGGGTTGATTGTTCCCTCATTAACACAGAGTCTGCTCATCCCCTTCAGATCTCCTGCATGTGCACTGACACCTTGTCAGAGATTGTAGGATGGATAGGGGGATGCTGTGAAAGGTAACAAAAGTTATTTGAATGGATTAAGTCCTTCTTTGAAAGGAGTTGTAGGGACTTAGAGTGCCCCTCCCTAGTTTGGGGCACTGGCAGAGGCCCTCAGCAGAGACTCAGTCCAAGGACCTGGAGATAAGTGAATCGCATCAAGTATAAGCAGCTCTTCTCTCTGGATGTTGTCCCCCCACCCATTTTGAAGCCTTGGGACAGTTCGTAACAAATTCAGGTCCAAAAGAAGAGGGGTACCTCCAGTGACACAGGTTCCCACCCTCCTCACCCTCAAGAATCAGCCTGTGGAGGAATGTGCTGGCTTTTCTACCTTTGCCCAGCTGATGTTGTCAGGGGTGGAATGGTGGCATGTTCCACCAGTGCTGAAAGATCGCTCCTTCCCTAGCATTCTCCAGACTTTGGGATCCATGGCTAGGAGTGGCTGAGTGGGCGGGCCACTTTTTTTGTGGTTTCTTCACCATCTTTTACTTTGCCCCAACCCCCTATAGCCCGTCAGACTGGCTCCTGAGCGAGAATTCATCAAGTCCCTGATGGCGATTGGCAAGCGGCTGGCCACGCTCCCCACCAAGGAGCAGAAAACACAGAGGCTGATCTCCGAGCTCTCCCTACTCAACCATAAGCTCCCTGCCCGAGTCTGGCTGCCCACTGCCGGCTTTGACCACCACGTGGTCCGTGTGCCCCACACCCAGGCTGTTGTCCTCAACTCCAAGGACAAGGTAGGTGAGCTCTGGCCCATACCCTACTCCCTATTTGACTCTTCTCCTGTGGTTGTCAGGTTCATGCGTGCACCCAGAGATGCTTCACCAACATCCTGGCCTCCACGGTTCATGTGCACACGTCAATCTAGACTTTACCTCAGTGCTGTTGTGATTCTGAGGGCCTTTTTGTCCCCCTTCTTTGGGCCTTGGTTTTCTGGACCAAATCTTTTTTTGTTTTTTTTTTTTTTAAAGATTTTATTTATTTTATTTGACAGACAGAGATCACAAGTAGGCAGAGAGGCAGGCAGAGAGAGAGAGAGAGGAGGAAGCAGGCTCCCTGCTGAGCAGAGAGCCCGATATGGGGCTCGATCCCAGGACCCTGGGATCATGACCTGAGCCGAAGGCAGAGGCTTTAACCCACTGAGCCACCCAGGTGCCCCAAAGAGGCCTAATCTTTTCAGCTTGCCTCTTCTTCCCATGTCTCAGCAGAGAGTTGCTCTCCAGTCTCCTTCCAGCCCTTTGGTAGCTCTTCCCCAGCCCTTCCATAACTCTTAGGCTTTCCAGATACAGTGACAGTGGGAGTAGAGACAGCTCTTATTTCTAAGACCTTTGCTGATCAGAGTGGAAAGGTAGAAGGAGAGAAGGATGCCGGACTCACGTTGGAGAGAATTAGTTGTCTGCTGATTGGAATGAGTACTAATGGTTCAGATTCTTCTTTCAGAAAAGTATTGAGGATTAGAACCCTGCTTGGAGCAGTGCCTAGCTTTTTCCCAGTCTCTGTCTTTGGACAAGCCCCCAGATGGGTTTCTAGGCCTCTCTGAAAGTGGTAATTGATAGTTTTACCCAAGTATATCATCTGTACATGTTGAAGCTCAGCTGGAACTTTTTTTTTTTAAGATTCTATTTATTCGGGTCACCTGGGTGGTTTAGTGTGTTAAAGCCTCTGCCTTCGGCTCAGGTTAGGATCGAGCCCCACATCGGGCTCTCTGCTCAGCAGGGAGCCTGCTTCCCCTTTCTCTCTGCCTGCCTCTCTGCCTGTCTTTTTTATTTTTTATTTATTTTTTTTTTTTTAAAGATTTTATTTATTTGTCAGAGACAGAGGGAGAGAGAGCGAGTGAGCACAGGCAGACAGAGAGGCAGGCAGAGGCAGAGGGAGAAGCAGGCTCCCTGCCGAGCAAGGAGCCCAATGTGGGACTCGATCCCAGGACCCCGGGATCATGACCTGAGCCGAAGGCAGCTGCTTAACCAACTGAGCCACCCAGGCGTCCCTCTGCCTGTCTTTTTTTAAAAAAAGATTCTATTTATTTATTTGACAGAGAGAGACAGCAAGAAAGGGAACACAAGCAGAGGGGGGGTGGGAGAGGGAGAAGTGGGCTTCCCACTGAGCAGGGAGCACAATGCGGGGCTCAATCCCAGGACCCTGGGATCATGACCCAAGCCAAAAGCAAATGCTCAACTGACTGAGCCACCCAGGGACCCCATCGGCTGAAACTTTTTCTTTTTTTTTAAGATTTTCTTTATTTGAGAGAGATTGAGAGAATGAATCAGAGGAGGGGCAGAGGGAGAGCAATGTGGGACTTGATCCCAGGAGTCTGGGATCATGACCTGAACTTGAAGGCAGGCACTTAACCAGCTGAGCACCCCTGGCACCCATTGGCTGAAACATTTTATTTTATTTATTTTATTTATTTTTAATATTTTATTTATTTATTCGACAGAGAGAGATTACAAGTAGGCAGAGAGGCAGGCAGAGAGAGAGGAGGAAGCAGGCTCCCTGCTGAGCAGAGAGCCCGATGCAGGACTCGATCCCAGGACCCTGAGATCATGACCTGAGCCGAAGGCAGCGGCTTAACCCACTGAGCCACCCAGGCGCCCCCTTGGCTGAAACATTTTAAAGACATATGCACTCTCTTGCCCAAATTCTTGAAATGTATGTTCATAGGACAAGTTCCTGCCCTGAATGTGGTGTTCATAGTATCAAGGGACTGACAGGTGAGGGCTGGAGCTGGGAGTGGACAGCTGGAAGGACTGTGTCAGCTGAGTTGAGATTTGGGGCATGGTGGTGGAGGGAAGTTGGAAATACTGTTCTCACATACACACTGCTCCTCCAGGCTCCCTACCTGATCTATGTGGAAGTCCTTGAATGTGAAAACTTTGACACCACCACGGTCCCCGCCCGGATACCCGAGAACCGAATTCGGAGCACACGGTCGGTGGAGAACCTGCCCGAATGTGGTATCACTCATGAGCAGCGGGCAGGCAGCTTCAGCACTGTGCCCAACTATGATAACGATGACGAGGCCTGGTCGGTGGATGACATCGGCGAGCTACAGGTGGAGGTGAGGGAGCTCCCGGGAGGTGGTACTGGGGCCCAGCACCCGTTCTCCAGGAACTTTCACTGTATTTGAGACAAGGCAACACACCCTGAGGCAGGCTGAGGCAAGTGCCTGTGGGGACGAGGGGGAAAGCTCTGAACACCACTAGTCTGGAATATTCACATAGTCTGGAGCTCACTTTCCTGCAGAAGGAATTTAGGTTAAATATAAGGATGAACTTCTAAGCCCAAGGGAGTGAGGGAAACTTAAAATGTTTCTTGAACATCTGCTATGTAAAGTTGTCTGAGGAAAGTAGAGAATAAGTCATACATTCATTCCTTCAAGAATTGTTTATAGAGAGCCTTCTTTATGCCAGCCTGGAGTACTGTGGACTAGTGAACAAGATGGCCCCTGCCACAAGGAGTTCATGACTTAAAGAGAAAGCGAACAAAGCCAGTTAGCAGGTAGCTGTAGTATGGTGAGATCCAGGTTGTGCTGGGTCATTATGCCACCCCTGAGGGTGGGGATAGGATGATCTCCAGACTTGGGCCTGGGCACACCTTAAGTGATTCCCTGAGGAGCAGATATGTCGGCAGGGCCCTGAAGATGGGTAGGAATTCGCTGGACAGAGCATTTCCTGCAGAGGGAATAGCAGATGTGCAGACTGGAGAACAAGACAGCTCAGCTCGTTTGAGGAACCAAAGGACAACATTACCTGTGGCTGTGATGTGCAGTGTGGGTGAGAAGTGGTGAAGAAGGAGGCTGGAAAGGTTGGCGTGAGCCAGATTGTAGGAAGGATTCTGTCAACTATGGAAGGAGATTTGGACTTGGTACTGAGGTTGTGAAGAGCCAGAGCTGCATTTTATGTAGGACTGTGACACAAGCAGATGTCACTTTGTGAAGACATACTCTGTCCTTGAGCTTGCAGTCCAGTTAGGCAGATTGGATGCAGACATTTAAGGCAAAAAAATCTGTTTCCAGGATATACAACAAGACAGTGTGCAGTAAGTGATCTGCTCCGGAGGAAGAAAGGAAGGGCCTTGCTGTGGACCGTGGGGTCTGTTGGAATATTTTGTATTTGAGAGAGTTGGGAAGATTAGACTGAATGGCTGAGACTGAAGAAATGGTCAGAGGGTCCTAGTGGTGGACCCTGCAGGAGAAGGGAGCTGTATCCAGGGAAAACTCATAGTAGAAGGCCGAAAGTACAGCTTTCTCTGGAGGTCGTGACAGTGGTGTGCAAACCTGAGCACACTGGGGATCTTCTGGAGAACTTGTTACAAACCCATTCCTGGTAATTCTGCTTCAGACGGATGGTGGGATATGGTAATCTGTCTTGTAGCAGCATCCCAGGTGATCCTGATGAGGTAGTTTACACTTAGGGAAGCATTGCTGTAAGGCCCGTGTGAGTGCCCAGGCATTTGGTATCCAAGTGGTGAGGATGGCGTGGAAGCAGGGCAGGCCTTCTGGAACAGAGTCCAGAAGTTGGGGGGCTGTCATGATGCAGAGGCAACAGCAAGCGTGCAAAGTGACTGGAGGAGCAGGTGACGGAAGTGAGCCTGTGTTTGGCGCTTCTGACCTGTGGTCCCCTGCTCTCCCAGCTCCCTGAAGTGCACACCAACAGCTGTGACAACATTTCCCAGTTCTCTGTGGACAGCATCACCAGCCAGGAGAGCAAGGAGCCTGTGTTCATAGCAGCAGGGGACATCCGGTATGGCCAGACTGCCCTGCCCCGCGTTCCTCCTCCTTCTCAGGCACTGCCTGTCTCTGTCCTTTCCTGTCTGTCAGCCTCTCTTTCCCTCTTCTCTCTCCTTACTCCATCCTTGTCCTGAGGCCACCAAAATTGAGGCAGTGAAGGTACAGGTTGAAAAATTACTGGGCTACCACAGAAGGAAGTTACATTTAAGAGAACTCCATAGGGAGTAGCATTTCTTGGAGTGGGTCTGAGGATTACATGTATCAGAATCAAGGGAGAGGGAGGAGAGCTTGCTGGAGATGCAGATGTGGAGCCACACCTGATCTGAATCAGAGTCTCTGTCCAGAAATGGGGAGGGCCTAGTAACCTGCATTACAACATGAATGCAGAACACCAGATTAGCAAAACTCTCAGCCCAGGTTTCTATCTTTGTGTGCCCAGAATCAAGGAAGGAGTGCAGGAAATGCCGGCATAGACAGGGACATGAGGCTCTGGGGTTACCTCCTCCAAGCAAATGATACAGTTTCTTCCTGCTAGACGGAGGCTCTCGGAGCAGCTGGCTCACACCCCCACAGCCTTCAGACGAGACCCGGAAGACCCTTCTGCTGTTGCTCTCAAAGAGCCCTGGCAGGAAAAAGTAAGGTGAGTTGGATGGGTGTGGTTTCCAAAGCTTGGAGGTGGCCTTAGGTACTCAATGCCCCATCTGTCTTGTCCACCAGTCTCTCCCAAACTATCAGGCTCCCAGGCGTCTGAGTCCTTGCCTTGTGGGAAGTTTGATTTGGACTTCAGGCGGAAAGCAAGTTCTGTCCTCCACCTTTGACACCTTTTGTTTCTTTCTTCACAGGCGAATCAGAGAGGGCTCCCCATATGGCCACCTCCCCAATTGGCGGCTCCTGTCAGTCATCGTCAAGTGTGGGGATGATCTTCGACAGGAGCTCCTGGCCTTCCAGGTGTTGAAGCAACTGCAGGTAAGAGAGGCAGGGAGGAGAAAGAGGAACTCGGCCCAGCTGAGGTGAGCATGCAGGTTGTTCCACAAGTTGTTCCACGGGGAGCTCTGCTAGGGACCAGCTTCCTACCCAGGTTTAAACTAGATGCAGACCCTGCACCGTTCCTGGCTTACGTCCCCAGGAACTACAGCCACAAGAACAGCTCCACAGCGACCCCTCGTGGCCCTTTTGTGACCTGCTCCTGCTGTGATCTCTGAACTCTGGGAGGCTAGATTTGTCCTTTTAGTCTAACTGGTCTGTGGCAGCTGGTTTGCAGGGTGCGGAGATGTTGATCCCCTGAACCTTTGGACTGGTTGCCTGCAAGCAACTTTACTTGTCAATCCTATTCTTTCTATAAATACTGTCGCTTTTTTAAGAGGATTTCTTTGGACCTAAATCCTTTCCTGTTTTCTTCGTATTATTTGAATTTGGATTAATGGCTCACATTCTCTAGGCCTGTGAGGTGTCAGTGTGGTTTCCTGTCCTCCCTGCCTTTTGGGGGCTTTCTACCTATACGATGTCTTTCTAACGTACTTCCCTATATCTTGTCGCACCCTGGGGCACGAGGGGCAGAGAAGTGAAGGAGGAGCAAGGGTTTGAGCAAGGGCTTGTCTCAGAACTCCCTGGTCCTCAGGGGGATCGATGGGTTTTACTCACTTGATGACCTGGAATCCAAGGCCACAAGGATAGGAACTGTTCGTGGTTGCAGACAGAGGGGGATTTTTGCCTCCTCCCCTAGTTTGGAAAGATGATAGTTGCGTGCCTCTGTGTCTCCTCACAGTCCATTTGGGAACAGGAGCGAGTGCCCCTGTGGATCAAGCCATACAAGATCCTTGTGATTTCTGCTGACAGTGGCATGATTGAACCCGTAGTCAACGCTGTGTCCATTCACCAGGTGAAGAAGCAGTCCCAGCTCTCCTTGCTTGATTACTTCCTGCAGGAGCACGGCAGTTACACCACTGAGGCATTCCTCAGTGCACAGCGCAATTTTGTACAAAGTTGTGCTGGCTATTGCTTGGTCTGCTACCTACTGCAAGTGAAGGACAGGTGGGTGAACTCCTTATCCTAACCTCATCCCTTTGTGAGAGTTCTCACTTATCTCTTCACCACCTCCCATTGCCTAGATATAAAAGTGGAATGAACAACACATTTTAAGCAGAGACGTGTTTGTGTGCCGTTAAGCAGTGAGGCAGACCAGTTAGTGCCAGGGTACAGGGGCAGAGAGGTGAAGGAGGAGCAAGGGTTTGAGCAAGGCTGATGAGAACAGAGACACCTGTGAGGGGAAGGATGCTCCAGGTGAGAAGGCAGCTCAGGGTGCTGGAAGATCAGGCTACCCTGCCAGGCTGGTAAGCAGGCAGTGGCTCCGCTCTGTAGGAGAGCTGAGGTCAGGTGAGAAGGGCAGTGGATATGAATCTGAGGAGCTTTATTTTGTAGGCAGAGGAGTGATGAGAGCCAGCCTGTGTTTAGTGACTGCCCCCAGGACTCAGAGGGTGAGAGTGGGTGTACCTGGGTCTTCCACAAAGCAGGAGGTCCTGAGGCCTGGCCTGATGGTAGCGGCCGCCCGCAGAGCAGAAAAGAGAAGATGGGTATGAGG
This sequence comes from Mustela nigripes, assembly GCF_022355385.1. Lineage (NCBI taxonomy): Eukaryota > Metazoa > Chordata > Mammalia > Carnivora > Mustelidae > Mustela > Mustela nigripes. The sequence goes on along the minus strand of NC_081570.1, from coordinate 106,357,364 downwards.
AACATGCTGGATGTACAGTTGTGCTCCCAGCCCTGAACTCTCCTTCTTGTTCCAACATGTGAATTTCAAAACTTTTAAGTATCTCTTGTTTTGCCCAGAGCTGTCATTTCTTCCGATATCACATTGACCTTTGTGAGCTCCAGCTTCATATATAGGTGAGCACGTCAGACAGAATGATACCACCTGGGGTCTTGCTTTCTAAGACCATCTCCAGAGAGTGACTCAGGGTCAGTGTCTTGAGTGCTCCTGTGAGTCGTGCCTCTCACCAGGCAGAGGGCAGCCTCCTGAAAAGGCCGAGACGCGGTGGCCTGTGCTCCTTCGGTTCCTAGTGACATGGCAGCACATGCAGACCTAACTCACAGGTCTGCATATCAGAAATCTAGTTATCGGTTAAGTGCCTGCCATTCTTATATGAAAACCCTGTCAGGCAGACATTTCCTTGTGAGGGAAGTAAGGGCCGGGGAGCTTTCAAGACCTGTGGTTATTCTCCACTGCCCGCCCTGTAAATGAGCCCGGCAGCAGCTCTGTATGCACAGGCTGACGGGAAATGTAACTGTTGATAAGGAGTTTGGTTGCAAGCTTTAGATTGTCCCTGAAGAAGCAGGGTTTTGAATCCAGGGCCAACGGAGCCTAGACCTGAGCCCCAGATTGAGTAAGTGGGTGGCATGGAGGCAGGGGCTAGTCAGGCCTCTGGGCTTTCCTGTAGAAAACCAGTATGTTGGGAAGGTTAGGAGTCCGTCCCTTCAAAGAGGGGGATGGTACTGCAGCTGATAGACCTTTTATAATAACTTGGAGAAAGAACAGATGTGGTGAAGCCAGGAATGGAATCTGCCAGTGGAAAGAAGTGGCAACAGTGAACGGGCCTCAGACTGGAATCAGGTGGGGGGTCTCCTTAACTGCTTCAGGATGAGTCCCAAACAACTTTGCAGCTGGAGCTAACACCAGCTAACACCAGGAGAGAAGCTGCCCCTCCATAGCCTTGGGACCTTGTGTACAAAAGTCACTTTTCCTCCCCCAGCCTCTGTTTCGTCACCTGTAAAATGAGACGTTGGACGAGGACATCTAGAACCTTTCTTACTCCCAAGATTGTGTCTTTGTTGGTAAATTTGCCATGCTTTCCCCAAGGGGAAAGGACTGAGTAGGGACTGGTTCTCTCTCCATCCCCCTCTTCTGGCCAGACCAAACCTAGAGAAGGTGGCTTCAGACCTGGGGCTCTTAGCCTAACAAAGCCTCTCTTGACACAGAGGCTGTCTCTTATGCTGAATGGGCCAGTCTCACATGCTTAGCATTTTAAAGATTTTATTTATTTACTTGACAGAGCGAGATCACAAGTAGGCAGAGAGAGAGAGAGAGAGAAGGAAGCAGGCTCCCTGCCAAGCAGAGAGCCCGATGCAGGACTCGATCCCAGGACCCTGAGATCATGACCTGAGCCGAAGGCAGAGGCTTAACCCACTGAGCCACCCAGGTGCCCATCACATGCTTAGCATTTTAATTGTTCTTTCTTCTGCTGGCCATTCATGTGGGAATCACAAAGACCTGGGGTTTATCTCCCTCTAACTCTTCTTCCTGCAGCTTCCCCCTAGTAATTGCTTCCTGAGATTTTTAACATAAGTGATCTTATGGAATGGTTAATGCCTACTCCTCTACTCCTTGGAGCCCCCACACAGTAATTAACATTTAAGCTCCACCCAGCCGGCTCTCTTGTGGAGGGTCTCTGCTCTGCAGCAGGCTGACAGGAATTACCAGTAAAACTCAGGTAAGCAAGTTAAGAGTGGAGGCCTCCCACTGAGCTGAGGGCTTGGCCTCTGAGAGGATTGGCTAGAACTAGAGTCCTTCCCTTGCTTCCAGGTTCTCTACTCGGGATTAGTTTGGTTCCTAGAAGCATGCTTTTTAGAAAATGGAAATATTCTTAAACTGGTTTTAAGTTGTTAACAATGACAATTTCAACAAAATCATAATGATGGCAATTTCAGACCCCAGAGCCTTTGACAGCAGTTTACTTTTCTGATTTTCCTTCTTTGCTCTGATTAGCATTAGGTCATGAGAGGTAGGCAGCAACAAACTTGGCAGGAAGCTCACTTAACCTGGTATCACATGGCCAGGGTGTTGCAGCTTGAGGCCCCTGCCTCAGTCAGACTGACGACTGCCTCTTTCTCTCCTCTGCCCCCTCCTCAGACACAATGGAAACATCCTTTTGGATGCAGAAGGCCACATCATCCACATCGACTTTGGCTTCATCCTGTCCAGCTCACCCCGAAACCTGGGCTTTGAGACGTCAGCCTTTAAGCTGACCACAGAGTTTGTGGACGTGAGTCAGGAAGGAGAGGTGCCTCACTGTGTTCTTTCTCTATCATGGGAGAGGGAGCTGTGGGCTCCCCCCAAATTAGGGACCAACAGAACAGAAATGGCAGCGAGTCATGGTGAGGATAGGTGTCCTGGGAGGCTTCCTGCCTGATAGGAGAGTGGGGAAGTTGGAGTTTGGCATGTTTGCCCCTATGGAGGAAGTCCTGGCTGGCTTGTGAACCCCCGTGCACACATACATCTCCCTTTGCAGGTGATGGGGGGCCTGGATGGTGACATGTTCAACTACTACAAGATGTTGATGCTGCAGGGGCTGATCGCTGCTCGGAAGCACATGGATAAAGTGGTGCAGATCGTGGAGATCATGCAGCAGGGTGAGTGGGGAAGAGGCCTTGTGTTTGGGGACAGGGCAGTGCCCACAGTGCTTCAGGTTTCCCACTTGATGTTGAGGCCCCAGGGCATGGAACCTCCAAAAAGTGGATTCCACCTCAAGACTGGGGACAGTGTTTCCTAGGGGGTGCCATTTCATTTGTCCTTTGGGAGTCCTCCTGACTCCTGACGGAGCTGGGTCCCAGGGATGGGAGAGGTTGGGGGGGTACAGACTGCGGAAACTATCCCTTAGGCACCCTCAAGGAGAGAACAGCTCCATCTCCAGTCTCCTGGTCCCTGTCTCCCCATCCCTTGTCTACCTGATTTTTTGTTTCCTTCCATCCCTCTGGCTCTGCTCTTTGCCAGCCCCGGGGTTTCCAGTAACCACTTGCCTCCCTATTGGCCCTTGACCACTGACAGCCCTGTCCCCAGTGCCCCTTCGCTGTCCCCATACTTACTCCCCCCTGTGAGCTTAAAGTATTTCCTCTCCACTCTTCTTGATCTATTCTCCCTGAGCCATTTCCTCACTGCCTTGCAACCTAGAGTCTCTTCTCTCCGAGCTCTTTCGGGTCCTCGTCTCCATTCCCCCCTCCTCAAGGCTGCCATGTACACTTGGGCTAAGCTGCCAGTCTCCTCCTCCTCCTCCTCCCCCCATCCCTGCCCCCATCCCACAGGTTGTCGCCGTTGCTCGGGAGCATCCCCGTCTGGCCCCGTGATGACGGTGGCCCAGGTCATCTGTGAGTGTCAGACGTAGCATAGGCAGAGGCCTGCAACCAGATAAGTGCCCAGCTCAGGGCCCATTCCCCAGACCCTCTTCCCAACTTTCCCTCCGGGTCCTGAGACTCTGCTCCCTCTGCCCTTCCAGGGAGGCGGGGGGCTGGTGGGCAGTGTAGTGCCAGCCCTCTCCCCCTCTGCCCTCACACCCTTCCCTAGAGGGGCTTAGGAGTATGGGATGAAGACAGGGCCCCCCCCAACTCCGGCTTCTCTTCCCAGGCAGAACTGCACCCACGGTCAGGGAGCTCTCTTATGTGGGAGGGAAGGGGCGCTTCAGACACCCCCAGTTCTGTATTAGCTGCTGTGGCTGCTACCACTGCCCCTCCCCACTTTGCACTCCATAACCCTGTGCCCTCCCCGCTTCCCCCAGGTTCTCAGCTTCCTTGCTTCCATGGCTCCAGCACCATCCGCAACCTCAAAGAGCGGTTCCACATGAGCATGACTGAGGAGCAGCTCCAGCTGCTGGTGGAACAGATGGTGGATGGCAGCATGCGCTCTATCACCACCAAACTCTATGACGGCTTCCAGTACCTCACCAATGGCATCATGTGACACCCTCCTCCTCAGGCCCAGGAGTGGTGGGGGATTCAGGGGACCCTCCCTGGGAGGGCCCTTGTCTGAGAAACCCCAAACCAGGAAACCCCACCCACGGGCAATGGAAGGCAAGAAATACAGAGGATCATGTGGTAACTGTAAAGCTTGCGGGCAGTGGGGGCGGGGAGGGAGAGCCAGCTGTGGGGCCAACTTGCCGGGGCTTCCCTGCCCCCAGTGGTGTCATTGTCACCATCTGATCAGACTGCGAGACTCACCGCCCTCCAGAGAACAGAGGTGATAGATGTTAGGGGCACCAGGGGCCTGCCTTCTCACCAGGGTCCAAGAGGTTCTTTCTACAGGCCATCCCTCCTCTGTTCTGGGTCCCATGAGTGGAGGGAGGAGGAAGAGTAGGTTCTTGGTACTTGGGACTTGATCCTGTGGTTGGCCTCTGGCTGTGCTGCTGCCCAACTCTATCCCCTCCCAGCGACTGGCCTAGGCCGAGTTCCCTTGTTATAGGTGGGCTCTGGCGTAGGGTCCTGCACCTACAGAGGTTCCCCATCCCAGGGGCGGGAAGGGAAGGATCACAACCCCTCTAGTGGATGAGGCTATTGGCCTGGTCACAGGGAATTCCTTGGCCTGATCCCTTTCCCACACCCAGGGAAATAGCTCTCAACTTTTTATTTTTAATTTTTGTTTGAAATAAAGTCCTTAGTTAGCCATCTGTGTCATTTCTGGTTGTTTTGTTTTTTTCAGGACTTGGGGGGTAGGTGAGGAGTAAGAGCAGATGCCTCAGTGTCCTGGATGCCAAAAGCAGAGAACTGGGTTGAGGAAGACTTGCTCTTTCCCTGCCTGTCTCAGTCAGTGTCACCTTGTCTTGGGAATGGCCTCCCCAACTTTGACTCTTGCCCTCTCCCTGCCAAGCGCACAATGTTAGGTCACATAAAAAGAGAAGCCTGAATGGGGATTAAACCACGAGCAGTTTTAATGGTCTGGTTTTCTCCCTCCCATTTCCCCACTGTTAGTATTATTATTACTACAAGAATAAAGGATTCCTGAGAGCCTGTCCCCCTCCTCTCCCTCAGGCCCCCCCTGACAGGACTCGTCCCTACCAAGCCCCCCCCTGGGTTTTTTGGGTTAGAAAAAAAAAAGAAATGAAAGGCACTGCAGGGGTGGGGTGGGGGGCTCAAGTGCCAGAGTTGGAGGTGCAGGGGCAGGGCCAGGCCCTTGAGGGTCGAGAAGCATCCTGAGGGCCCCAGCAGAGGCCTTCCCTGGGCCCAGCTAACTGGCCTAGGAAAGGCCCTCCTCCCACCCCAACCCACTTTGGGGTCTGCAGCAAGAGGATAATTAGTGTTGGGCTCAGAAAGGAGGAATGGAAGGCCCACTCTACTAGGACCCAAGGGCCAAACCCAAAGGGGAGATTGCAAATCACTATAATCCTCAAAAGCCTGTTGTGTTTGGGGGTTAGAGGAGAGGAGCTGAACAAAACGTGAATTAGAGTGAAATCCCTAGCCTGGGGACAACAGCAGCAGCAGTGACCCAGACTCCCAACAAAGAGGGAGGGGAGGAGGCCAGTCAGTCCAAGTTTGGGCCTAGTTGTCCCCACTGCCCCCTTGCCGGGCCCTGATGAATGCCATGCCATGTGTGCGGAAATGGGTCTTGAGGTTGAGCGGGCTGTCACAGCTCTTGCCACAGACCTTACAGGTCAGCGGGCCTCCAGAAGCAGGCAAGGGAGACTCTCCACCCTCTGGGTCAGACCTCAGTGGAGGAGGGGCCTCTTCTTCCCCATCACCCAGGCCCAGGGCACTGGCATTACCCGCACCCCGTTTCTTCTTGTGGCTGATGAAACGGTGCCTGCTCAGAGAGCCAGGGGAGGCGAAGCACAAGCCGCAGTCGAGGCACTGCTGGGCACCACCATCCACCCTCAAGCCCACCATGAGGCTCTGCTCCACTGAATCGCTGCTCCGGTAGCGCAGGGGGCCATGGCCTCCAGAGCCAGGCCCACCCCTAGGGGACTTGGCTGGAGGTGTCGTGCTGTCTGGCTCTTCACTACAAGAGTCAGAGGACTGGCGGCGTTTCCGTCCTGGCCCCTGGCAATGAGAGGGAAGAAATTAGGCCTCCCTATCACCCCACACTGACCCTGGCACCCTTGCCTTGCTTCCTGAGGCCAGGGCCTAAAACCCTGCAGTTTCCTAGTCCCACAGCCCCGAAAGAGCAGGCCGGGCTTCTGCCTACCTGGGCTCTGGCACTGGGGCCCCGAGCCAGGGTGCTCCCCCGGCCAGGGGACTGGGCCCCGAGCGGCAAGCCATGCCGGACCTGGACGTGCTTCTCCAGGATCAGGCGGCTGCTGAAGGTGCGCTTTCCCTCTGTGCAATACCTACAGGGGGAGAGTAGGTAGCTTGGGTGCCGGGAGAACAGCCCAAAGACCAAGGCCTGTGGCTTGAGGTTGCAGGGTTTCCCAGAGCAGAGGGAGGCCTCAACCTTTGGTCCATTCACACAAGTCACAAATGGAAGGTGCTCAGTGGGGCTGGGGACATGGGGTAGGCAGGTGACTCGCTGCTCAGAAAGAGGAAGGGGACGCGGAGGGGAGGTGTGGATGCAGGGGCGAAAGTTACCTGCATGGGTAAACTCGTTTGATACCCTCGTGATTGACCCTGACATGGCGTCTCAGGCTGGGGGCGGAACAGAAGGAGCGCTCACACAGGCGACAGGGAAACTTTTTCACTGACTATGAGAGCAGAGGGTAGGGAACCTCAGAGCCAGGCTCTAAGACCCCCCACCCCTACAGCCACCCAGACCAAGGGGACGCCCCACTCACCTTGCCATGCTCTTTCTTCATGTGAGCCACATACTCATCTCGCTCAGGAAACCAGGAGTGACAAAGGCCACAGGTCCAGCCTCCAGGGCCCCCACCCCCACCCTTGATGCCTTTGTTCCCTAGTTCCCGTCGGGGCCGTTTGGTCGCACGAGGGGGCTCAGGAGAGCTGGGCAGTTCTTCCTCTTCTGAGGATGAAGACGACTCCTCAGTAGGGGCAGCTGCTCCTCCCCGGGACACAGCCAAGTCCTCAGGCTCAGCCTTAGGGGTCATGAGGGCACCTGCACCCCCTTTCCCAGCCGTCTCCTCCCCGGGGCGCCCGGACTGATGGGTGTTCTGTGAGAGGAAGACAAGGGGGTGTCCACTGTGGGGGAGGGCCTGGCTCTGCTGAAGGCCTCATTGCTCCCCTACCCCCACTCCGAGGGTTATGACACCCCAGCCCCAGGTCACCACAGCGAAGCACCCCACCTCTGTCCCTTAACTCCTATACCTTAAGATGTTCCAGCATGGTCCTTTTTTGGGCAAAAAGCAGAGGACAAGATGGGCACTTAAAGACACTGACACGCTGGGGCAACAGATGCTGGTCGAAGTGTGAGGAGAGGAGGGGTTTGTGAGTGAAGACTGTGTCACACATGGCGCACTTGTAGATCATCCTGTGTGGGTGGAGAGGACAGTGCAGACACCCTGCTCATCAGGGCCCCAAGCCCGCTCCAGCCCACCCTACTCCCTGCCAGGTCTCACTTGGCTTGCTGCGTGTGGAAGCTGGGATGCTGGGTGTACAGGTGGGCATGGGCGCTGGGCGCAGACTTGAAGGCCATGGGGCAGATGGGGCACTTATGGAAAACCTCGCAGTGCGACGTCTGGATGTGGGACTTGATGGAGTTCACGCCCCCGAACACCACCGCACAGCTGGGGCACCTAAGGGGCAGGGGGCGCAGAGGTGAGGCAGGGCATCTCTGGCCCGTACCCCAGCCTTGTCCTGGGAACTGCTGGACTCCAGAGCTGATCGACAGCGGTGGTGCATGACCAAGGTGGGGACAGGATGGGTATGCAGACCCTGCCCCTTGATGGAGGCCAACGGAGGCCGAACTGGAGCTCTCCCTGCTAACCATGGGGGGAGGACACAGATCTCACACTGGGGTTCAGCAGGAGAGAGGGGGCTCTCCCTGACAGGCCAGCCAGAAGGCTGGCGCTGGGACACAGGGGGCCATGAGGTGCTAGAGGGGTAGGAGGCTGGGGAGGGGCGCGGAGGATCAGTGGCGAGGCCACGGGGAGAGGCAGGCGGCACCTGTATCCCACACGGCGAGACAGATGTAGACAGGCCTCCCGCAGGTGGGTCTGAAAATTGGCTTGCAGGAAGTTGCCCCCACACTCAGGGCAGACGTGGGGAGGCCGGTTCTTATGCATGCGCTGGTGGGCACTGAAGCTGCAGCGGTTGGGGAGCATCATGGGGCAGGTCGGGCACACCTGTCGAGGAGGTTCAAAGAAGGCCGGTCAGTGAGGAGTGGTACAACCCCCCAACACCTTCCCAGATCCTACTCCCACAGCTTCGGGATCTACCCCTGGGAGGGGCCAGAGGAGAACACTCACAGTGCTGTTGGCTCCCGGGGCAGAGGGCCCGAGCTGCTGGAAGTGGGCAGCCATGCCGGCCTTGTCCCGGCACTGCTCCTTGCACTCCAGGCAGCGAAAGCACGTGTAGGCTGAGGTGGCAGGGGCGGCAGGCGGCTCAGACGAGAGTGGCAGCACTGGGGCCTCAGCAGCAACCACAGTGATGGCGGCGGCGATGGCGGCCCCATCACCCTTGCCCAACGCAGGCAAGGCGGGAGGTCCGAGGGCTGGCGGGACAGCCAGCAGGGGCGTGATGTCCGGCTGGCCCACCATCTGGTCCAGGGCGACAGGCTTCATGACCAGGTGCGAGCACTGCATGACGAGCCCTTTGTCCTTGTGCTCTCGGGCGTGCAGCAGCAGGCTGCATTTGTTGAAAAAGACGAGGCGACGGGCACAGTGGTTGCAGGTGACCTCGATGCGCATGCTCCGGCGGTCGTAGTGCCGCGCCAGACTCTTCTCCAGTGAGAAGGCGTCCCCACACTCAAGGCAGCGATAGCCCGTTGGAGGCAGGGCCAGCCCAGCCTCAGCTGGTGGACTCAGGTTGGGCCGGTAGGCAGGCAGCAGGTTCTTGCTGTTGAGGATCTTGTTGAAGGCCTCCACCAGACTGGACTGCGTCCGCGAGATCACGGTGCCACCCCCAGCCCCTGGCCCAGTGGCCGGCTTGGAAGGCTGCACCATCACCACAGAGGCACCATTCACCTTCTGCCCCCCAGTCCCCAGCCCTGTCCGCCCCTCCACCTTGGGCAGCGCTTGGGGCACGAGCCCTAGCACATTCTTAGCCATCGTCTTAGGGCTGGTGGCAGCGCCCCCAGGCAGAACCACAGCTTTTCGGGCCACGCTGGCAGCCATCAGCATGGCGGTACTGGCGTTCTGGATGGTGGCCACAGGCAGCACGGTGCCCTTTAGCCTTGTGCCATCCCCCAGCTGGACGCTCACTACCTTCGGACCCTCAGGGGTCGAGGTTGCAGGGGACAGCTTCAGGAGGCCAGCATCAGCCAGGAGGGTCCCCTCAGCCAAGGGGGTAGGAGGATCGGGGTCTGAGGGGACCCGGGTTACCGTCCTTGTGATATTCCCGCAGGAGGTCTTAATGGTCTTGATCCGCACCTTGAGAGGCCTCGAGGAGCTAGAAGAGGCAGGGGAGTCATTGCTGTCCTCATCTGCAGCCTCAGCTCCACTGGAGGGACTCTGGGGACTTTCAGGGGAAGGCTTATCCACTGGCCCCTCCTCTTCTTCTTCCTTCAGGGGCTGACAGCGGGGCACTTTGGGGGAGGCAGCAGGGCTCTGATGCCCTGGAGACTGCTTAAAGAAGGACAACCCAGCAACCTGGGAAGGCGAGGCACCGGCAGAAATGCCGGAGGCCTCGGGGCTCACACCAGAGCCAATTCCGGCTAGGCCCTGAGGATGAAGGGGGCTGCAGCTATCTTGCTTCATGGTCCCCAGTGGTGGAGGAGAACCAGGTGGCAGCAAGTCTGGGCCATTCTCCCGGGACAGCTCAAAGGGAGAGGGGAAAGGAGGTGAGGTCATGGTCCCTTCCCGAGGTGGGGAGGGTGCAGAGGGAGGGTGGGGGTCTGGGTGCTCCCCTGGCTCGGGCCCAAAATGAGCAAAGAGGTCCAAAGGAGCTTTGCCTTCCATGGCTTTTTCTTTCCAGGTACCCCCACTGGGAGGAGCTGGAGAGTGGGGTGTACCTGGAAGAGAGGACTCAGGGCCCCCAAAACCATTTTGCATCAGATGAGGCCCCACAGGTACTTCCTTAGTCACCCCCTCAGCCCGGGTCCCCTCGCCTCCTGAACTCCCAGCTGGGGACTCAGGCTGCTCAGGACACACAGTGTTCTTGACAATAACGCTGACTGCTGAGATGTCTGGTGGTGGCAGGCCATGATCAGAGGCCTGGGCTGGAACCTCGGCGCCATCTCTGGCAGCTGCTGCCGTTGCTTCTCCAGAGTCCACTCCTACACTGGGTTCTGGCTTTCCTGGGCCATCAGGCCCTTCGTTTTCTTCTGGCCCAGAGTGGATGGCTTCATTTGTGTCAATATCGGGGATGTCAAAGGCAGCGAGGAGGTCATCAAAATCAGGGGTCTTCATGTCCCCCATGGCAGCAGGTCCCAGACCTGATAAAAAAGGAAGGAAATAGCAAGAAACTGAGCCCTCTGGAGGCAAGAACCCTGGCCCTCCTCCCTCAGGATCTCCATATTTATCCTCTCAGGACCATGCACAGTCTGAATTGGCTACACTTTTACCACAGCACAAATCCTAGAGCTGCTGGAGACACCTGGTTTGCCAAACCCTAAAACTGAAATGTAGGTTAGGCACACATTCCAGGGAAGACACCAAGATAGAGAGGAAGCAGAAGAAAAGGAACTTCTGAGAGACAAGGGTTATAGAGACAGCGGGAGTTCAGTGAACATCTTGGTTAAAACCACCTTGGGCCCCTCCTATGCCCAGCACAGAACCCATCAATTAATCAATACCACTATTAAGGAGGAAGAATGTACACAATGCTCTGGGTCTTAGGGCTCATTCATGGCAGCGTGGGATCCATTCATAATTCTTCATGGATCTTCTGGGTATCCACCAGAGATCTGAAAGGCCATGTGTACGAAGGGACAGTAACTTAAGCAAAGATGAAGAAATGATTCTAGTTCCAGCTGCATCAACAGCCTGATGTCCACCACCTTACTTCTGAGAGGGGAGGCAAGTAACCACATCACAGGGTGATTCTGAGCATGATATGAATCATAACCCTGAGAATCAGAACCCAGAATAGGATTGATTATTACAGCTGGGACAAACAAGGACATGTCAGGTCAAGGAGGAGCTGGGAAGGAGTACGCACTGGGAATCTAGACCTGGGGTCAGATACAAAGGTCAGGGGTCAAGTCCAGGGACTTGGGGACATCACTGGCACCTGGAGATCTAGCCTGGTTAACAAGAAATGGACTCAGGGAAATCACCCAAGAGACCAAGATGGAAAGAATAAGACACAGGAACAGAAAGAGACAAAAAGAAAAAGACAGGGGAAAACCGTGACAGCAGCAGCCTGGTCACAAGGGCCCCAGCCTAGGCCTCTCCCGTCACAAACACCTGCCGCTAGCTCACCTACCTTCCCCAGAGTGCCTCTGCCCTCCCAAGGCCCTCCAGGGGCCAGCCCCTCCTCTCTCCCTCCCTCCCCATCTTGCTCTCTCAGGGCCAAACTCCAGGGTAACTTATCCAGCAGGGCTGCCGCAAAGGGGAAAAGCCAAGCCCCCTCATCCCTGTCATTCCAATTGCTCTGAGCTCCTAACTCACACTCCTCATCCTTTTCATTTTCCTTGGCAACACCAGTCCAGGAAGTCTTGCCCAACCCCAACCTGGCCCAGTGCTTGAGCCCACCACACACACACACACACACACACACACACCCCACAAAATGCATGTGGCACTAACCAATATGGCCAGTCCGGAGCTTGTGGGGGACCCAGATCTGTTCCTCACCAGTTCCCTCCCCTCCCCCGGTGTTTCTAGATCTAGGAAGAAAAAACTGAAAAAGTCTCTGTCACTACACATTCTCTGCCCAGGATGCAAGCCATTTCTCAGGGCCAATTCTCTCACCTCCTGCCAGCCTTTAGACCGAAACTGGAGATAGTCCCAGCAGGTGGCAGCTGGCAATGCTGGGACGAAGGTAGGGTGGAGGAAGAGGGTACCAACAAGAGGAAGAAAAGGAAGTTTCCCCTCACCAGCCCCTACTTAATTTTGCAGTCTCTGGGTTTAAACAAAGCCCTCCACCCTTTGCCTCTGGCCTGATGAAGAACTAGGGCCCTCCCTCCTCTGCCTGCTTCTCTCCCCACCAGGAGAAACCCGAGCTACCTTCCACCCCGGCCCTCGGAAAAGTGGGCTGGTGGTGGACTAGGGGAAAACATCTGCCCACTCGCCCTCCCCAAGCAACTCCCCCCTCGGCGTCCAAGTGACTTAGAGAACATGTGATAGCCAGGAGCGGACAGTCCAGCAAGCAGCAGACGCTCAAGGCCGAAGAGGCTTCCCACACCCCACAGCCGGCCGAGGCCTTTCTGCGGCTGCTGTGCCCAGACTCTCCGGCTCCGGCCCTCCCCCCTTTCCCTTTGCTCTTCCCCAAAAGCCAAAGGAAGGGGCTGAACAGGAAGAGGGTGAAACTGGCCTGGGTCGGGAGGGGATTCCACTGCTCTTTGCCTGGACGGGGGCCTGCAGAGCAGGGCGAAGGGCCGGCGGCCGGGGGCGATTAGGCTGCCGCCAAGCTGGGCAGCGGGCGGAATTAAGTCCCTGCCATCTGCCGAGGGCCTGCGCCGGGAGCATGTCCGGGGTTACGGGGAGGGGGCGGGGTGTACAGAAAAGAAGCCACTGGAGAAACTGAGGCGCACCGCGCTTCTCTCGCTCCCACCGGCGTGAGAAGGGAAGGACCGGCCCCGGCCAGGCCAGGCCCCTGGGGAGCTGCCGCGCAGCACCTCCCCGCCCAGGACTTTACCGGAGTAGGGGAGGCGCGTGGAAAGAAAGGAGTGGGGAGGGGACGGTCTCTGCGTGACTCGCAGCTCTCCGACCGGGGTCTGTCCCAACTCCGACCTCCTCCCCTCCCGTCCCGGCGCGGCAGCCTCCTCCTCCCGCAGACTCCCGCGGCTCCCTCGAGACTGAGAAGTGATCCGAAGGCGCGCGGCGGCCCGGGGCACGAGCCCGAGTCCGGCCCGGGCCCGGACGCTGACCCGCGCCTAATCGGGGTGCAGGCTCCGCTCCGGCCTGGCCCAGCTGCCCCGCCCCCGCCCCCTAACATGGACACCATTTTAGGTCGCGACATCCCGCAACCACCAGTCACCGGGCCGTGCTTCGGACGCCTCTTGGACTCGGGGCGCCAGGACTTGGGGACCCCGACCCTCCCTCCACGTTTACCCGGCTAGGGACTGTGCTTTCAACAGGCTGGGAGTTTCGCCCATCCGCCTCAAGGGATGGAGGGAGCGAAGGGGCCTTCCTAGAAGCCGCCCCAGGGGGGCGGCGCGGAGAAGGGGGTAGTTGACCAAGTGGGGGAGGGGCGGGGGTATTTACCCGCCCCCCCAGGGGGCGGGGCCAAGGGCGGGTATTACCCCAAGCGCGCTTACTTGTTCCACTCCAAGTAGGGGCCGAGACCCGGCGGTCTCTACCCTGCTCCCACGGCCACCGCCGCCGCCGCCGCCCTCCCCGAGGCTGCCGCTACTTCCTGCTTCTCTCCCGTTTGGCCTCCCCCTCCTTCAGCTCCCTTCGCGTTCCAGGTCTGGGCTGCCCGCTTCCGCACTCGCCATTGGCCAACACCCCCGTCCTTCAGCACTGCGCCCCTCCCAGAGCCGCACTGGATTGGCCGTAAGCACTGCCGCTCGGAACTAGCCCCGCACAGTCCTCCCGGCCTCATTGGGCAAGGAGCCTAGTCCTTCTGAAGATGCCTCTCCCCATTGGTTGTGCCGGGCCCACCTGCCCCATCAGGGCATCTCAAAAACGACTGGCTTCCGCTACTGTCGCTTAGAAAAAAGCCAATCTGATCCCCGGCTTTCCCTCTAGAGGCGGGGACTATCCCAGGTGCGTCTCCGCCCCCTTACTCCCTATTGGCCGCAATCTTTGAAGCCCGCAGTTCACTTATGCAAATTAAAAGAACTCTCAGCTTCTATTTGGTGGGCACTTTGAGAAGAACCTTGCCGACTCTGAACGAAGCCCGGATGCGTAGATCCGTTTGCTCTGTTTTCTCAAGCTAAACCCCAGTGTCAGTCATGCTGTGCAGAAGTCACAAAATGGGACGTTACCCAAAACATTACGTCATCTGGTTGACCAGTTCCTTGCCGTTTTCCCACTGTCTAAATCGTCCTATAATCTAGGTGGATGGGGTTCTCGCGCGGACCAGTTCCTGGGCGATGGCGTCACCCGCACCTTCTCCCTCTGCAGGAGGGCTTGCAGGAGGGTCAGGATTAGTTAGGAGTGTGGAAGGAACCGGCACCTGGAGCCCGGGACGGCCCTGCAGACCGGAAGTGGAGGAGAGGTGACGTTAGAGAGCTGGCGTGGCCTGAGCCATTTCCAAAGGGATCTTAAAGCGGTATGCTGGTAAGCTTTCTAAGCACGCAGATAGGGTGTGAGCCGGCTCTCGCTTCCATTTCCCATTTAAGAGCTCTCCTTTTCCCCCCGCCCCCAGCACGGGGTGGGGGGTGGAGTCGAAGCCGGTTTTCCCGCGCTTTGTTGCCACGCCCCTGGAGGCGGGGGAAGGGGAGGGGATGTTCGGCTGCAGAGTTCCGAGGATAATCGGAATACATCGTGCAAACCCGGCTCTCCCCCCTCCCCCACCTCCCGGGGCGCGTACGGGTCTCTGGTTTGTGAATCTCCACAGTTTGCGGTGCTCGAAACTGTTCACCACTGGAATGCGGATAATTAAAAGTGGTCCTGGGGCGCTTGGGTGGATCAATGGGTTAATGTCTCCGCCTTCGGCTCAGGTCGTGATCTCGGGTCCTGGGATGGAGCCCCGCACCGGGTTCTCTGCTCGCTTGCTTCCACCTCTATTTCTGCTTGCCTCTCTGCCTACTTGTGATCTCTGTCAAATAAATTAAAGAAAATCTTTTAAAAAAAAATAAAAGTGGTCCTGTAACCCTGCCCAGGGTTCACTGGACCTCTGGACCTATGGATCGAGAACTCTCCGGCGCACCCTGAGAGCATGCATGAGTAATAGCGACGATATTAAAATGTGAATCCGAGCCTCTGGGAGGAAATCTTGGGAAATCTGTAAATTCCATCGGACAAGTCGCTCGACCTCCCTGAACCGGTTTTCACATGGATAAAATGGGGATTGTAATACCAACCGACAGGATTGTTTTTGTGAGGATTAAACGCATGTAATGGACCTGGGTGGTTCGGTGGGTTAAGCGTCTGCCTTCAGCTTCGGTAAAGGGTCTTGGGGATCGAGTCGCGTGTGGGCTCTCTGCTCAGCGGGAATCCTGCTTCTTCCCGACCGTCTGCCCCTTCTCCCCGCTCGTGCTCTCTTTCTCAAATAAATAAAGTTAAAAAAAAAAAAAAAGTTTAGAACGTAAAGTGCTTTGTAAAAAGTGATGGGCAGATGGAATTAGTGGCCCCCTTTCTGCCACCTTCTTGTTGGAGGTTTGCCTGCAGTTACTCCGGCTCCTAACGCTCTTAGACCTCTGAACAACTAACTACAGTAGCTTCCTGGATGTGGCTAACTGGCATTCTGTTCCCTCCTCTGCATCTTCCTGGGTGGAATAATAGTTATTACTGATGCACACGTACTGTGTGTGGGACCCATTCATTATAAGAACTTCATGTATATTGAGGCGCCTGGGTGGCTCAGTGGGTTCAAGCTTCTGCTTTTGGCTCGGGTCATGATCTCAGGGTCCTGGGATGGAGCCCCACATCGGGCTCTCTGCCCGTCAGGGAGACAGCCCCCCAACCCGCGCCCACCTTAAAAAAAAAAAAAAAGAACTTCATGTATTTTAACTTACATAATCCTTACCGCAACCGCATGGGGGAGGTATTAATATTATCTCCATTTTACCGCGGAGGAAACTGTGGCACGACAGGTTAGGTTAGGTATTAACCAAGGTCAAAGGCAGTGGAGTTGAAATTCTAAGGCTCTAGAAAGCTAAACACTGTTTCACAGATTACTTTGGCCAGGAGAGTTCTGAATAAGAGTTTGTTCTTCAATTAGAGGCACTATTCACTTACTTAAATTTTTTTTTTTAAGATTTTATTTATTTATTTGACAGACAGAGATCACAAGTAGGCAGAGAGGCAGGCAGAAAGAGGAAGGGAAGCAGGCTCCCTGCTGAGCAGAGAGCCTGATGTGGGACTTGATGGATCCCACTGGGTGGCTCAGTGGGTTAAAGCCTCTGTCTTTGGCTCAGGTCATGATCTCGGGTCCTGGGATCAAGTCCCACATCAGGCTCTCTGCTCAGTGCGGAGCCTGCTTCCCTCTCTCTTTCTGCCTGCTTCTCTGCGTGCTTGTGATCTCTCTCTCTGTCAAATAAATAAATAAAATCTTTAAAAATAATAATAATACATCAATATTAGTTCATTAATTGCAACAAATGTACCATACTAATGCAAGATGTTAATAATGGGGAAACTAGGGAGAAGGAAGTACACGGTAACTATAATTTCTACTCAATTTTTCCATAAACCTAAAACTGCTTTAAGAAATAATCTATTAATCTGTTTTTAATGTGAAAAATAAAGCAGGGAAGGAGGATAGGAAATGTAGGAGGGCTGCAATTTTAGATAGGACAGACAGTAAACGCCTTTTGGAGAAGGTGGCATTTAAGTAAAGGCTGAAAGTTAGTGAGTGAGCCATGCAGCTATTTGCATAGCTATCTGTGAGAACATTCCAGAAAGAGTAAATACTAGAGCTTGAGGTGGGAGTGTGTTCCGGAGGGGGAAGGGAGTGGGAGGAATGGATCAGGTCATGGGATACCTTGGGGGCTATTGGAAAGTGTTTTTTTCTCAGAGTGATGTTGGAAGGAGACATGACATGGGCACCTGAGTGGCACAGTCCTTGGGCATCTGCCTTCGGCTCAGGTCATGATCCCAGAGTCCTCGGCTCAAGTCTGGCATTGGGCTCCCCACTCGGCAGGAAGCCTGCTTCTCCCTCTCCCATTCCCCCTGCTTGTGTTCCCTTTCTCGCTCTCTCTCTCTCTGTCAAATAAATTAATTAAATATTTTTTTAAAAAAAAGATAAAGGAGGGGCGCCTGGGTGGCTCAGTGGGTTAATGCCTCTGCCTTCGACTCAAGTCATGATCCCAGGGTCCTGGGATCAAGCCCCGCATCGGGCTCTCTGTTCTGCAGGGAGCCTGCTTCCTCCTCTCTCTCTGCCTGCCTCTCTGCCTACTTGTGATCTCTGTCTGTCAAATAAATAAATAAAATCTTTAAAAAAAAATGATAAAGGAAGGAGATGTAACATAGTGGCCTGACTTACTTTTGGGTTGGATGTGCAGGGAAATGCAAATCAAAACCACAATAAGATATCACCTGTCAGAATGGCTAAAATAAAAAACACAAGAAACAACAAGTCTTTTTTTTTTTTTTTTTAAGATTTTATTTATTTATTTGACAGACAGAGATCACAAGTAGGGAGAGAGGCAGGCAGAGAGAGAGGGAAGCAGGCTCCCTGCTGAGCAGAGAGCCCGATGTGGGACTCGATCCCAGGACCCTGAGATCATGACCCGAGCCCGAGCCGAAGGCAGCGGCTTAATCCACTGAGCCACCCAGGCGCCCAAGAAACAACAAGTCTTAATGCAGATGTGGAGAAATAGGAACCCTCATGCAGTGTTTGTGGGAATCCAGACTGGTGCAGCCACTGTGGAAAACAGTATGGAGGTTTCTCAAAAAAGTTAGAACTACCCTATGATCCAGTAATCACACTACTGGGTATTTACCCAAAGGATATAAAAACACTAATTCAGAGGGATATACAAACACCCTATGCTTATTGTGGCATTATTTACAGGAGCCAAATTATGGAAGCAACCTAAATGTCCACTGACAGAGGAATGGATAAAGAAGACGTGGCATATACGTACAGTGGAATATTATTCAGCCATAAAAAAAGAATGAAATCTTGCTGTTTGCAATGACATCAATGGATCTAAAGAGTATAACGCTAAACAAAATAAGCCAGAAAAAGACAAATACCATATAATTTCATTCATACATGAAATTGAAGAAACAAAACAAATGAGCGGGGTGGCGGGGGAGACAAACCAAAAACCAGACTCTTAACTACAGAGAACAAACTGATGGTTAACAGAGGGGAGGTGGGTTGAGGGATGGATAAAATAGGCAGTAGGGATTAAGGAGTGCACTTGTGATGAGCACCAAGTAATATATGGAGGTGTCAAATCACTCCATTGTACACCTGAAACAAATACAACACTGTTAATTACCCTGTAATTAAAAATTTA
This sequence comes from Mustela nigripes, assembly GCF_022355385.1. Classification (NCBI taxonomy): domain Eukaryota; kingdom Metazoa; phylum Chordata; class Mammalia; order Carnivora; family Mustelidae; genus Mustela; species Mustela nigripes. The sequence continues at coordinate 106,339,049 of NC_081570.1, read as the reverse complement.
AAAAGAAAAATTTGTCTAAATAAATAAAACTTTTTAAGAAAAAGGTTTTATTTGTTTGTCAGAGAGAGGAGAGCACAAGCAAGAGGGGGAGTGGCAGGCAGAAGGAGAAGCAGGCTCCCCACTGAACTAGGAGCCTGATGCAGGACTTGATCCGAAAGACCCGCGGATCCCCTTACCCAAGAATCCAACACTGCCACTGGATGCAATCAGCAAGAGGTTCTTTATTGTTACGCAGGCGCCTGCGGGTGGTCAGCAGCTCCTGCTAGCTGAGCACACCCGGCTGGGGTGGTGCCGGGTTTTTAGAGACAGGTACAAACAAGTTTTGGATGGGGCGCAACTGATTGGTTGACAGTTAGAACTTTTGAAAAAGGCATACGTGGAGTTTGCTGATTGGCTTTGGGGACCCGTGCGCAGGAAGAGAGAGGCAGGAAGGGGGAACAAGCTGATTGGTTCTGAGGGCCCACGCGCGGGAGGAGAGAGGCAGGAAGGGGAAACAAGAAGGGGGAAGGTAGGAATGCCATCATGGCGTCTTCTATTATTTCTATAAGCCAAGAAGTTACAGAAGGGCAAAAGAGCAATTAATAAGCAATTAATAACCTAATTTACGCCTAAAAGCCAGCGGTTCACAGAAAAGCAAACAAGCGGTTAGTTATCCTATCTATCTTCTAGGGGAGGGGTTTTTCATTGGGGTTTTTCAGATCCTAGGACACTGGGATCAAAACCTGAGCTGAAGGCAGACGCTTAACCAACTGAGCCACCCAGGTGCCCCAAAACTTCATTTTTAAAAAGATGGATGTGGGGTATGAGAAAAAGAAATTCAAAACATTGAGACCTGAGGAAGTACAATGATGTTGCCAATTAAAAAAAAAAAAATTTTAAGTAGACTCCACAACTAACATGGGGCTTGAACTCACAACCCTGAGACTACGAGTCACATGCTCTATTGACTTAGCCAGCCAGGTACACCTGGTGTTGCCATTTCATGAGCTGGGAATGCTACCAGGAGAAGCCCATTTCAGGGCAAGGTCAACAGCTTGATTTCAGTCATGGTCAATCATATGACACTTCCAAGTGGAGATACAAATTTGGGTGTCATCAGCTTATAGATACTATTTAAAGTCCTGGTTAGAATGTGTGAGTTCACCAAGGGAATGCATGAGTTCTCCAAGGGACTGTATGAAGATAAAAAAGAAGGGGCACCTGGGTGGCTCAGTGGATTAAAGCCTCTGCCTTCAGCTCAGGCCAGGATCCCAGGGTCCTGGGATGGAGCCCCGCATCTCACTGTCTGCTCAGCAGGGAGCCTGCTCCCTGCCCCCCCAACTACTTGTGATCTGTCTGTCAAATAAATAAATAAAATATTAAAAAGAAAGAAAGAAAAGAAAAAAGTCCAAGGACCGAGCCATAGGGAACTCCAGAGTCTGAAGGTCAGGGCAATAGGGGAACCAGTAAAATGGACTGAGAGAACCTGGGAAGAAGACAAAGAGAGGGTGCCTTGATGGCTCAGCAGGTGGAGTATGAAGCTTGTTTGTTTGTTTGTTAGTTTAAAATTTTATTTATTTACTTGAGGGGGAGGGGCGGAGTCTATTTTCTTTTTTAAGATTTTATTTATTTATTTGAGAGAGAGATAGCGAGATAGTATAAGCACAATAAGAGGCTCAGCAGGGAGCCCAATGTGGCGCTCAGTCCCAGGACACTGGGATCATGACCTGAGCCGAAGGCAGATGCTTAATGACTGAGCCACCAGCCAGGGGGAGAGAGTCTTAAGCAGACTCCAAGCTGAACACAGAGCCCTATGCCGGGCTGGATCTCACAACCCTGCGATCAGGAGCATGGGAACCTTGATCTTGGGGTTGTAAATTCAAACCTTACATTAGGGGTAGAGATTACTTAAAAGTAAAATCTTAAAAAAAAAAAAAAAAAAAAAGAGGAGAACGTTTCATCCTTAAAGCCATATAAAGTGTTTCTTTTTGTTTGTGAACAAAGATGAGAAAAGCCTTCCTGTGGTTTTAGACTATGGCCCCCTGAGGGAAAAGTGAGCTGCTGAAATGACCATCAGTGAGTGTGAGAGCACACTCCAAGTTTGCTCAGCTTCATCCCCCCCATGACACAGAAGTCACCCAGGTAGACTCAGCTTTTAGATGCTGGAAGTCCTCACACACCCAAGGTCCCAAAATCCCCTCATTAGTCCACATCGTCTCCCTGAGGGCCTCATCCACAAGCATCTATCCCCTTGACCTAAGAGCTCGGCATGTGTGTCACTCACTCAGCTCTCCCACCTGAGTTCCAGAGGGCCACCCAGAAATGCCATAGATACTTCCAAGCACCCATGATGGGAACCAAATTCACCACTTTCTACCAAACATTCTCTTGTCCCTGGATCTGCATCTTAGGGAAAGTTAGCACCGCTATCACACACAAACCTGGGAGGCCTCTTCCACACACTTTCTGCTTCCTCATCACCACGGTGACCAAAGCCTGTCAATTCTAACTCCTTAGTATCTCTCAAATCGACCCCCCAAACACATCATCACAACCCTTGTTCCAGCCACCATCATATCTAATGTTCGCAACACATTCCTTATCATTGCCCACCCCAATTGAGAATGTTTTCCTATAAAACAAAACTAATCATATTCAGATGCCTAAACCCCCCCCCCTCTCAAAATGGGTGGATGATAAAGTCCAAACTCCTTGGCACATACGAGGGTGAAAGACATTTTTACACCAACAGAAACAGAGAGTTTACTACCAGCATATCTTAACTGTAAGAACTCTTACAAGATTTCTTCTGGGAGAATATAAACTATCCCAGAGAGAAGGTCTACAAAGCAAAAAATTAGTGTGAGAAAAAAAAAAATTAGTGAACTTGCGGGGAAAGCTAAATCAACACAGCTTATATATGACAATAATGATCATATCTAAATTATGTGGTTCAAAAGCAAGACAAACTTTTGGGTAGAGAGGGTATATTGTATATACTCATTTATTTTTGCTCCTTCATGAAATCTACTGAAATGATAATAAAGGCATTTTTAAAAAGACCAGCTCACGAAGACAGAGATCGGAAAAGTGAAATTTGGGAAGCTGGAAAGCAGGTGAATGTGGGTAACTGATGGCATAGACCAAGGAAAACCAAATTCTAAGTCAGTGGGCAGAGCTGGAAGGGCAGTTGGTTAGATGCGGGTGCAGAACGCCTTGATCAGGAGTCGGCAACACCAGGTTCCTCTGACAGGGATGATAAAGGCGTGGTGAAAAACAGGGAAATTCTTTGAAAATCTGTCTAAGGAAGGTTGTATTCCAGATTCCCTGAGTATTCCAAGCAGTTCTGTGACTTCCTCTCCCACCGTGGTAGAAAAGCGGAGTCTTAACCTCCAGAGAAGGCGGAAATATCATGCTAAAAACAAGAGGACCAAAAGAACATTTACATCCTGAATTCTGAGAACCCCAGCCCTTTCCCCAAACTCGGGACCCAGCATGCTAGCAATCTGAACCCTACTTTCCAAGAAAGAGACTGGAATATGATCAGAATCTGATCAGAAGATACTGACATCAAGGATTCCCCCAGGAAGATGTCCAGGCAGATTATGCTAAAAAGAACCTGAAGGCTAACAGCTCCCTGCTGAGGCTCAAAAATACTGTCTCCCACACACCCCGAGAAAGTAAAACTTAGAAAGGGAAGGTAAAATCCTGCCCTGCCATCACAGAAAGCCAGCAAGGTTAACAGAAAACACTCTTTTTCCCAGTATGTAGCCATAAAGTTCATAAGGACTCCCTTCTGTGACTGCTGCTTTCTCCCTCACCAAGAAACTTTGTTCTCTAAACTCATGGGCTCTGAGAAACATTGCTATTGGATGGGATTTTGTGTTGTGGTGAGCACTGTGTATTGTGTAAAACTGATGAATCACAGACCTTTATCCCTGAAACAACTAATACATTATATGGTAATAAAAAATAAAATAAAATAATAAAAAAATTAAAAGTACAATTAGAAAGCGGTAAATAAAACTATTACTATTTATAGGTGCTATCATTGTCTACTTTGAAAATCCAAGAGAATTAAATGAAAAACTCCTACAAATATCTACATAATTCAATAAAATAATGGAGGGAAATACAAAGAAATCATCACCTTTATTACATACAAACAATATATTTTTTAGAAGATTTTATTTATTTGACAGCAAGAGAGGGAACACAAGCAGAGAGAGTGGGAGAAGGAGAAGCTGGCTTCCTGAGCGGGGAGCCCTAGGTGGAACTCAATCCCAGGACCCCAGGCAGATGCTTAAGGACTGAGTCATCCAGGTGCCCCACATACAAACAATAATTAAAAGAAAAAAGATATCAGTCAGAAAGATAGATAGATTGCTTTTTGAAAACCTATCAGTAAGAACGAATCCTTCTCCTTCCACCTGAAGGATCCAAGTCTCCTTGAGACAGAGAAGCAGTGCTGATTTACAACCCAGGCTCGGAGCTTCAGATAGGGTATTTCCCGACACAGTATCTCACATCTGTTTACTTCTCAGTCCAGCCCTGATATTAACCTCTTTGTGTGGATCTCTGTTTACCTGGAGCCCATTAAGAAAACCGCTTCATTTAAATTTCACCTAAGCCTCACCCTTGCCCCAAGGCCTGTAGTCTCTTCCTTTGTTTGGTGACAGATCTAGGGTTCCTTTGACCCAAGGTCTCCCTCAGGGCGATACACACACACACACACACACACACACACACACACACACGCAGATAAGCCAATAAGCCCAAACTGGCGGTTGGCTGGTTGGGCTAGAACAACTCTTCGGAAGAAAACTGGAGGCTTTGGCCCACCAAAGCAAGAGAGAGTAAACCAAGAATGAAGTCCGGTGGAATGTGGGAAATGGAATTCGACACAGGCAAGAAGCCAGAGAATTGCAGGATGAGAGTGAGGGGAGGTCACAGGGAAGAAGGCAAAGAGGTCAGAAAGGATGGGCCCAGGAGTCCCCAGGAATGACATCTATGGGAAGGTGAGATTGAGTGCTTTCAGAGGAAATGTAGACAGTTGGAGAAGAGTTTGGAGTCAGCTGGTAATAAGTAGAAGACAAAAAACATTCCAAGGAAGGAAAAATATCTCAAGACACATCTATGAATATCATTTACATAGTCAAAATAAGGGGCGTCTGGGTGACTCAGTGGGTTAAAGCCTCTGCCTTCTGCTGGGGTCATGATCTCAGGGTCCTGGGCTCGAGCCCCACATCAGGCTCTCTGCTCGGCGGGGAGCCTGCTTCCCCCTCTCTCTGTCTCTGCCTGCCTCTCTGCCTGCTTGTGATCTCTGCCTGTCAAATAAATAAATAAAATCTTTAAAAAAAAACAACCTAAGGGAAACAGTTGTTGAAAGTGGTTGAAATGGAAAACGGGGAGAGTGGGCTGGGATGTGTTGTTCATAACAAGTATTGAAAGACCCTAGAGGACCCGTACCCAAGGACGCACTCACAGACCAC
>NC_081570.1:106322476-106330578 GCF_022355385.1 Mustela nigripes | reverse complement strand
GAGCCCGATGCGGGACTCGATCCCAGGACCCCGGGATCATGACCTGAGCCGAAGGCAGTGGCCCAACCCACTGAGCCACCCAGATGCCCTCAAGGTTTTAATTTTGATTGTTAAATTAAACGTTCATGTTAAAATTTTTCATTTAGGGGCACCTGGCTGGGTCAGTCAGTGGACCGTGTGACTCTTGATCTCAGGGTTGTGAGTTCAAGCCCCACAATGGATGTAGAGATTACTTAAAAATAAAATCTTTAACAACAAAATAACAAGAAAAATAAAAAACAAAATAAAAATTTTCATTTAAATATCAGTAGAACATGGGGTGCCTGGGTGGCTCAATGGCTTAAAGCCTCTGCCTTTGGCTCAGGTCATGATCTCAGGGTCCTGGGATCGAGCCCTACATCGGGCTCTCTGCTCTGCAGGGAGCCTGCTTCCTCCTCTCTCTCTCTCTCTCTGCCTGCCTCTTGGCCTACTTGTGATCTCTCTCTGTCAAATAAATAAATAAAATCTTTTTAATAAATAAATAAATATCAGTAGAACAGAAACAGAGTATGTAATTTCCAAGTACATAGGGAGAAAAAAAAGGAATGGATGGGGACTCAAATAGCCCAAAAGGAGAAAAGAAAGGAGAATAAATAAAAGTTTTTTTTTTTGGTTTTTTTTTGTTTTTTTTTTTTTTAAAGATTTTATTTATTTACTTTTTACAGAGAGAAATCACAAATAGATGGAGAGGCAGGCAGAGAGAGAGAGAGAGAGAGAGGGAAGCAGGCTCCCTGCTGAGCAGAGAGCCTGATGCGGGGCTTGATCCCAGGACCCTGAGATCATGACCTGAGCCGAAGGCAGCGGCTTAACCCACTGAGCCACCCAGGCTTCCCGAGAATAAATAAAAGTTTTAAGAAAATTCTGGACACATAAAAACCACCAAAAAATATTTGCTAGAAATGAATCCAATGATATCCCAATTACAATCAATGTAAATAAAGTGAATTCTCCAGTAAGAAGGCAGTTTTTACTTATTAGACTAAATTAAAATTAATACCCAGCTATATATATTAATTATAAGAGACCTACCTAATAAGAAATATAAGGCCTAAAAGTAGAACAGAAAATATATATGTACCAGGCAAATACAACTGAAAGAAAGCTAGTGTAAATATATTAATACCAGATGAAATGAAATAAAATTTATGACAAAAGTACCCACACGTAAAAAGAGCTACTACGTTGATATAAGTTTCAATTCACTACAAAGACACAATAATTATAAACCTATATGTTCTTAATAATACAGTTTCAATCTTATCAAGAAAAAATTGACAAAATGCCCAGGAGAAATGGATGAATCTACCCAATTGTGGGAAATCTTAACATAGATCCCTCAGTTAATTTATGGATCAGGAAAATAGAAAAAACATAGATGTGTGTATGTTTTTCATTAAGAATATAGAAGATCTGGGACACCTGGGTGGCTCAGTTGGTTAAGCAGCTGCCTTCGGCCCGGATCATGGTCCCAGAGTCCTGGAATCGAGTCCCACATCGGGCTCCTTGCTTGGCAGGGAGCCTGCTTCTCCCTCTGCTTCTGCCTGCCAGTCTGTCTGCCTGTGCTCACTCTCGCTCCTCTCTCTCTGACAAATAAATAAATAAATAAAATCTTAAAAAAAAAAAAAAAAAAAAAAAGAATATAGAAGATCTGAGCAACACAACCAAAGGTTTGACCTAATGAACTTATATAAAACCCTGCAGCCAATTACTAGAGAATACATTTTTTTTCTAGAACACATACATTTTAAACAGCTTTATTGAGTTACACCTGACATACAATATGCTGCACATATATAAAATGTAGTTCGAAAAGTTTCAACTTAGTACACAAGCATAAAACTATCACCACCATCAAGAAGATCATATTCATCAATTACAAAAGTTTGCTCATGCCACTATTATCTTGAGTGGCAACATAACTTGTTATTTTCCACCTCTTACAGCTACTTGTGACTATGAGACTACATTCTATGTACAGAAACACACTGTAAGGGCCTATTCAGCCAGAGCAGCCCCACCCTGGTTGAACTGCCATTTTGCTGTAAAGCTTAAATTGACCTTGGGAACTTATTTAAAAGTAAGTCTGGGAAACCAGTCCCATGTAACAAAGTCCAAGTACAAGGGTAGGTCAGGCAAGGTGGAGGTATTCAATCAGTGGGGGCACATACTGTCTCCTAGCTACCAAGGAGTATGGGCCCCCGCCCTTTGGGAGCCTTCTGGCGCCAATCCTAACCAAGGTGTGATAGGCTAAATCAAATGTCTACTAGGGTAAATTGTAATTCAGTTGGTCGCCTAGCATCACTGTGGAGTTTCCTGTGTGTGTGTTACAATCTCATTGGCCACCTGTGTGTGGCCAGGCCCAACCACATGGCCTTTGCTCTATAAAAGTTAGTCTGGAAAGCAGGGAGGGGTCGTCCTCTCTGTAAGGGCAGCCAGGAGCAGTCTGTTTGACGGTTGGCTGATTCCTGATGCTTGGCACGAAATAAAGCTTTGCTCGACCTTCGCTTTGTATCAGTCTTGCTCCTTTAATCACAGACCCATTATTGGGGTACCCAATTTTGGGGGGACCCAACAACACAAAAGCCGAGAGTGGTGTTTACTGGATGGATCTTCCAGAAATGCTCCTTTAAAGAAGGGGCAGAGATGCCTAGGTAGTTCAGTTGGTTAAGTGTCTGCCTTCCACTCTAGTCATGATTCCAGCATCCTGGGATTGAGTCCCACATCCTGCTCCCTGCTTCCCAGTGGAGCCTACTTCTCCCTCTGTCTGCAGCTTCCCCTGCTCCTACTCTCTCTGACAAATAAAATCTTAAACAAGAAAGGAAGGAAGGAAGGAAGGAAGGGCAGACAGCTGGCATATACCCTCTTTAATCCTTTCAAGCCTTTTTCCCTTCTCCCCACTTTCTGTTCCTGTTTGGAGCTCATACCTGATGATTGAAGGATCTTGTGATCTGGAGGCAAGATGCAGATTGAGAACGCAGGCTGAGGATGGTAAACAGGGAAGATGAGGACCACACCCCCACCCCCATCTCCACCCCCACGACACTATGTCAGCAGCACTGGGCGATCTACATCCGGACATACTACCTTGAGAGAAAAATTAACTTCCGCTCATTTAAGAGTCTGTTTCTAGTCTCAATCACAAACATAAATGCAGTCCCACACTGATGGAAGTGGAGTGGTATGTAAAATGTGGCATTTGCTTACGGGAAGCATGTCACCTGTTGTTTAGGGAGGATCTGTTCCACTGCAGGCTGGAAAGCTAGCAGCCCCTAGTACTTGCAAACCACTTGGGCCAAGAGTTAGTTGCATCTTAATGCAACTAATAAAGTTAATGCATCTTAATGCAACTAATAAAGTTAATGCATCTTAGAGAGCCATTGAGTAAGGGTTTCATGTTCTGGTTTGTTGGTGCTGCTTTTAGCAAAATTCTGCATGAGACATGAAACTACGCTTGAACCAATCTGTAAATATAAAAAAGAAAAGAAAGGGAAGGGAAATAACACTTCTAAGGAAAGCATTATCTCTCTCTCTCTCTCTCTCTTCACACACACACACTCAGGAACATAAAAGTTTGAGGGAGAGTGTTTTTTATATGGAGGCTGATGGACTGAAAAAGACAACTGCTTCTCTATCCCAAATTGAAGCAGTTCAAAATGGCGGCTGCTAAACAGTCACTCACCAGGAGTTAACACTCTTTCAAGCACTTTTGCTTAAGAGTTCTGTGCCTGACTTGACTATGGTGCAAGACTCCCTGTGAAGATCCGAGTAACCCGTCAAGCCTCCAACAACTGGCAGGGTTTCAGGGCTGGGATGGGGGGGATGACATAACTGCCAATATGCAAAATATGAGTTTCTAGCCTCGCCTCAATATGGTACATTTGCCACGGTAACTCATGTTTAAGAATTGACTGAAAGTCGGGGCGCCTGGGTGGCTCAGTGGGTTAAAGCCTCTGCCTTCCGCTCAGGTCATGATCTCAGGGTCCTGCGATCGAGCCCCGCATCGGGCTCTCTGCTCCGCGGAGAGCCTGCTTCCTCCTCTCTCTCTCTGCTGCCTCTCTGCCTGCTTGTGATCTCTGTCTGTCAAATAAATAAATAAAATCTTTAAAAAAAAAAATTGACTGGAAGCCTACTAATCCTGTCAGGAAAATATGTTAACAAAACCAAAAACAAACAAACATCCCCACCTGGCCTGCCACACCCTACGGCTATAAACTAAAGCATCCGGGATCCACAACTGGGAAGTGGCTCCCTCTAGAGGTGGCTGCCCAAACTGCATGGTCTTTAAGGAGAGTATACCCCACTGTGGCCCCTTCAGGTGGGCTTTGAGGGATGGTGGGCAAAGAACCACCTCCCTGAGGGCAGAGCAAGAGTCCATGGAAAGCATTGGAGATTTTCCCAAGGGGCAGAACAAGGGTAAGCCAGACAGACCAACGACCAACTAAGGAACTAATTCTTCCGTCAGGGCACCTACCCTGTTATTCCACATATCTATTGCTGTGTAACACATTACTCCAAAACTTAAAAATAACAATCATTTATTATCCCCACAGCTTCTGTGGCTCCAAAGGGTTTTGCTGGGCACCTTGGGTCAGGGCGTCTGGTGTGGTAGGAGTCACACAGCTGGAGCTGGAACAGCCAGGGGATGATTGGGCATTTCACTTTGTATATTCTTGGGGCTTCTCAAGGGCTGTCTGTGTAGGCTACTTTGGGGTTCCTCACAAGATGGTGGCCTCCAGACAGCTGGAGTGCTAACTTGGTCCTAGCATCAGTGTTTCAGCAAACTAGGCAAAAGCTGCATTGCCTTTCAGGACCTAGCCTTAGAGGTTACAAAGTATCACTTCTGCTCTCTATATTGTTCAACCAAACATTGGCATATCCAGGTTCAAGGGATGAGAGCGTAGGCAAACCACTCAATGGTCTATGGGCTGGTGACTAGCAACTCCTGGGTGTTTCCTATGCTCTATTGAAAAAGAGAGAGCTTTGCTTATGGTTAATTTTTCTTATTCCACCATTGTATATAAGATGAATTGGCAGTTGATAATTTGTCTTTGGTTCATAGGTTGCTAGGGGCACCTGGCTCAGTTGCTATAGTATGTGACTTTTGATCTTCGAGTCATGAGTTTGAGTCCCACGCTGCTTGCAGAGATTACTTAAATAGATAAGTATATATTGCTGGAACACGAATAGCCACATGAGAGATATTGAGTAGCTAAGGGGAGGTACCACTGCAGAGTCTAGTAGTCACCTGTCTAAACTCCATTCTCGGGGTTACTGGGTATTTACCCAAAGAATACAAAAACACTAATTCAAAGGGATACAGACACCCCTCTGTTTATAGCAGCATTATTTACAATAGCCAAGATATGGAAGCAGCCCAAGTGTCCTATCAATGGATGCATGGATAAAAAAGATGTGAGATATAGATGATAGATATAGATGTGTGTGTGTGTGTGTGTGGGTGGGTGGGTGTGTGTGTATAATTCGGTCATAAAAAAGAATGAAATCTTGCTAACTGGAATGACATGGATGAAGTTAGAGAGTATAATGCTAAGTGAAATAAGTTAGTCAGAGAATGACAAATACTATATGATTATACTCATATGTGGAATTTAAGAAACAAAACAAATGAGCAAAGGGGAAAAAGAGAGACAAACCAAGAAATAGGCTTTTAACTACAACGAGAAAAACTGATGGTTACCAGAAGGGAGAGAGGTGGGAAAATGGGTGAAATAGGTAAAGGGAATAAGGAATACACTTATCATGATGAACAGTGGGTGATTAAAATAAAAACTTAAGGGCGCCTGGGTGGCTTAGTGGGTTAAGACGCTGCCTTCGGCTCAGGTCATGATCTCAGGGTCCTGGGATCGAGTCCTGCATCGGGCTCTCTGCTCAGCAGGGAGCCTGCTTCCTTCTCTCTCTCTCTCTGCCTGCCTCTCTGCCTACTTGTGATCTCTCTCTGTCAAATAAATAAATAAATAAATAACTTTAAAAATAAAAAAAAAATAAAATAAAAACTTAAGGGGTACTTGGATGGCTCCATCAGTTGGGTGTCTGAGTCTTGATCTAAGCTCAGGTCTTCATCTCAGGGTCTTGATCTCAGGGTCATGAGTTTGACCCCAGCATTGAGCTCTGTGCTGGGCATGGGGCCTACTTTTAAATCAATCAATCAATCAATCAATCAATCAATTAAGAACTTAAAAATAGAAACTCCACTCTCCTCTACTTCTTTAGTAAAATAATTCATGTTTCCTGTGTTCCCTTGCAGCTAAGGGTAGCCATGTGAAACTCTGGCCAATGAGATATAAGCCAAAGTTGCTGAATAATACATATAAGAAACCTTTTTGTTCCCTTAGATTTTATTTATTTATTTGACAGAGAGAGAGAGGTCACAAGTAGGCAGAGAGGCAGGCAAAGAGAGAGGGGGAAGCAGGCTTCCTGCTGAGCAGAGAGCCTGATGCAGGGCTTGATCCAAGGACCCTGAGATCATGACCCAAGCCGAAGGCAGAGGCTTAACCCACTGAGCCACCCAGGCACCCCTCCCCTTTTTTTTTAATAGTAGCTACACCTGTTTTCTTTTTTATTTTATTTTATTTATTTATTTGACAGAGAGAGATCACAGGTAGGCAGAGGAGCAGGCAGAGAGAGAGGAGGAAGCAGGCTCCCCACTGAGCAGAGAGCCGGATTCCGGGCTTGATCCCAGGACCCTGAGATCATGACAGAGGCTTTAACGCACTGAGCCACCCACGTGCCCCTATAAGAAAGCTATTTAAAAGGAACATAAAGGGGGCCCCTGCCTTGCTTGGTCAGTGGAGTGTGGGATTCTTGATCTTGGTGTGGTAAGCTCAATCCCATCTTGGCCACAGAAATTACTTGAAAATAAACAAACAAACAAATAAATAAATAAATAATTGATTAAAGTTTATATTAATCATTTTGTGCCATTTCCCCAACCTCCTGATTTTTGGCTAGAATGCAGATATGATAACTGGAGCTCCATCAGTCACCTTGGGCCATGAGTTAACCAAAAGAATAACAACAATAACAAAAAATGAGAGTAAGAAAGTAAAAATTTAAAAAAACAGAAAAGCACAAGGACAAAGAAAGGGAAGACTGGAGCAAATGAAAGATGTAATTTTGAAAATGGAAAGTCAGATGTGTGAGGTTTTAAATCCTTAAGTTTGAATATTTTCCATTCTACTCATGAGGTGTGGAGCTAGAATCCAAAACGGTGTAAGATAATTGGAGTCTTAGCACTTGTAAAGACTTAAAAAATTAGATCTTAGTCCTTTGAAAGCAGGGTCAGGAGGATTGGAAAATTCCTTTTGGGGGGACAATGACTGACCCAGGAGAAAAGTTCATAGGAGCTCAAGAACTGGTCCCTCCCTCATCCACCACGCAATGAGGCCCACCAGCTGACTTTTTCTGGACCCTCTATGAGCTTTCAATTTCTCTTTTGGACCTCATGCTCAAGTCGGAGCAGATAGCCAAGGATTAACAGAGATCTGAAGGCAGCCTCAAACATGAAAGACAAGAAAAGGAGCCAAGAGGATAACAGATAATGAAGGGGTCAGAAGACAATTACAAAAAACTGCAATTAATATCCTCAGAGGGGTCCCTGGATGGCTCAGCAGTGGGTTAAGTTTCCAACTCTTGGCTTTAGCTCAGGTCAGGATCCCAGGATCCTGGGATTAAGCCCTGCGCGGGGAATCTGCTCCTCCCTCTGCCCCTCTCCCTGCTCATACTTTCTTGCACTCTCTCTCCCCCTCACAAAAATAAATTTAAAAATCTTTAAAAATCAGAGTTTTTTGGGGGTGCCTGGGTGGCTCAGTGGGTTGGGCCTCTGCCTTCGGCTCAGGTCATGATCTCAGGGTCTTAGGATGGAGCTCCACGTTGGACCCTCTGCTCGGTGGGGAGCCTGCTTCCGTCTCCCCCTCTGCCTGCCTCTCTGCTACTTGTGATCTCTGTCTCTGTCAAATAAACAAATAAAATCTTTTTTTTTTTTTTAAAGATTTTATTTATTTATTTGACAGAGAGAAATTACAAGTACACTGAGAGGCAGGCAG
>NC_081570.1:106302735-106319476 GCF_022355385.1 Mustela nigripes | reverse complement strand
GGGCTCTCTGCTCAGCAGGGAGCCTGCTTCCTCCTCTCTCTCTGCCTACCTCTCTGCCTACTTGTAATCTCTCTCTGTCAAATATATAAATAAATCTTAAAAAAAAAATAAAATAAAAATTATAAACAGCTCAATCTCATTAGTAATCAGGGAAATGCAAATCAAGACCACAATGAATTATCATTTATCCCAATTAGACTGTCAGAAATTAAGAAGCCTTAATAATACCAGGAGCTGGAAAGGATATTGGTCAATAGGAATTCTTACACCACAGGAAGAATGCAAATCCATACAGCCACTTTGAAAAATAATTGAGCATTGTTCTGTGAAACAGCCTAGAAACTCTCACACATGTGCATCAGGAGGGATGTCCAAAACTCTCCACTGTAATCCTGTTGCTAATACAAAAATAACTGGGTGCAATGCAGATGGCCATCAACAGGAAAATGGAAAGATTGTGGTATATTCACAGCATGTAATAGAATACAACCAGAAACAGTGAATGAACAGCTAGCTACATGCAACAACTTTGAAGAACCCTAAAAATGAAAGTTTTGTTTAAAAAGTTCCAGGGGGGCGCCTGGGTGGCTCAGTGGGTTAAGCCTCTGCCTTCAGCTCAGATCATGATCTCAGGGTCCTGGGATCGAGCCCCACATCAGGCTCTCTGCTCAGCGGGGAGCCTGCTTCCCCCTCTCTCTCTGCCTGCCTCTCTCCCTACTTGTGATCTATGTCCAATAAATAAATCTTAAAAAAAATAAAAATAAAAAAGTTCGAGGGTGGGGCGCCTGGGTGGCTCAGTTGTTTGTGTCTGCCTTCAGCTCAGGTCAGGGTCCCAGGGTCCTGGGGTCAGGCCCCAAGTTGGGCTCTCGGTCCCCAGGGAGCCTGCTTCTCTCTCCGCCTGCCGCTCCCTCTGCTTGTGCTCTCTGTTGAACAAATAAATATAATCTTAAAAAAAAAAAATAGTTATCTCTGAGGAGGGGGCACCTGAGTGGCTCAGTCAATGGGGCATTTAACTCTTTACTTTGGCTCGGGTCATGATCTCAGGGTTGGGAGATTGAGCCCCACGTTGGGCTCCATGCTCAGTGCAGACTCTGGTTGAGATTCTCTCTCCCTCTGCCCCTCCCTCTGCTTGCACGCTATTTATTTTAAAATCCTCAAAAATATATTGTTATCTCTGAAGAGGACACAGAGGTGGGTTCAAGAAGACACGCATAGGTATGTGACATTAGGAATATTCTAATTTTTTAAAAGACTTTTTATTTATTTATTTGACAGGGAGAGAGCGTGAGTGAGGGACAAGCAGACTGCCCGCTGAGCAGGGAGCCTGACATGGGGCTCTAACCCAGAACCCTGAGATTGTGACGTGAGCCAAAGGCAGACCCTTAACTGACTCAGCAACCCAGGCATTCCTGGAATATTCTAACTCTTAAACTGATGGCAGATGATATGTTCATTTTATTGTTATGCTTCATGATTTATATATGTTATTTTATATCAAATATTAATTACCTCTTTAAATACAGTAAACAAGAAGACAAGGTGATTTTTAAAAAATTGAATATAGCTGATACACAGTGTTACATTGGTTTCAGGTATACAACAAAGTGATTCTGTAAATTTCTATTCGGTGCTCTCCCATCTGTCACCATAAAATGCTACTACAATACCAATGACTATATTCTCTATGCTGCAACATTCATCCTCATAACTCACTCATTCCATGAGGAAGCCTGTGTCTCTCACTCTCCTTCATTCATTTTACACACCACCCCCTCCAATTCCTCTGCCCTCTGGCAATCACCGGTTTGTTCTCTGTACTTATGGAACCATTTCCGCTTTTCTGGTGTTTGTTCCTTTTTTAAAGATTCACACAGAAGTTAAACCATATTTGTATTTTTCCATCTTATTTCACTTATACCTTCTAGATCTACCCATGTTGCCACAAATGACAAGATCCCATCCTTTTTTATGGCTGAGTGATATTCCAGGGTGCTTTTGTGTTTATAGATATCTAGATATAGCTATAGAGATAGAGAGATCTCTATATATAGCTGTATCTATTCTCTTTATCCATCTACTAATGGACACAGGTTGCTTCCATTATCTTGACTACTATAAATAATGTTACAGAGTGGTGCACATATCTTTCTAAGCAAGTATTTTTGTGTTTGGGCAAATACCCAGTAGTGGAATTACTGGATTGTATATATTTTTAATTTTTTGAGGAAACACCAATCTGTTTTCCGCAATGGCACCCATTTACATTCCCACTCACGGTGCATGAGGGTTCCCTTTCCTTCACATCCTTGTTAATACTTGTTACTTCTTATCTTCTTGATACTGGCCATTCCAACAGCTATAGGTGATTTGCACTTTGATTTGGATTTCCCTGATGATTGGTGTTGAGCATCTTTTCATGTGTTGGCCATTTCTAGGTCTTCTTCGGACAAATGTCTATTGGGTCCTCTGCCCATCATTTAGGCAATTGTTATTGCTGGGTTGTAGATGTTCTTTATATATTTTGGATATTTAAACCCTCACCAAATATATCATTTGCCAAGTATTTCCTCCCATTCAGGAAGTTGCTGTGAATTGAATTTTGCATTCTATTCTATACCCTGTAAGAAAACCCTCCTCTAAATATGGGTCTGCACATTTGCGTTGAGATATAACATGTTTATCTTGTGGCTTCATATACCCCACCTTGTGAAAGTCAGGCCTCAAGGATCCCTGATCTTCAGTGTTTTGATTGCTGCCTATTCCCATCTCGTGCCATCTGCCCAACCAGTCTCTGAGCTCCTCTACTGCTTCCGAGTGCCTCTGTGCCATCAGCACATACTTGCTCTGATTGACTGGAGACAACTGCACATCTCTTTCCTGTCGGCCGATGAGTGCTTCATCCTGTTACAAGGCTCAAATATTATCCCCAGGAGCCTTCCCAGAGGCTGTGAGCGCTTGGCCCTTTCTGTTTTCACAGGGTCTTGTTCATGGTCCCTTGGGCACTTATCTGATGTGTGTCATTACTCATTTCCAGGCCGGCCCTGCCCTGGACTCCAGAGTCCCCAAAGGCCAGTAGTGTGTGTACGTATGTACGTATGTACGTACGTACGTACGTATGTACAGAATTCTCTACACCCTATGTGGGGCTTGAACTCCTGACCCTAAGATCAAGAGTCCATGCTCTTCCGACTGAGCTGGCCAGGTGCCTCAAGGCCAGTACTGTTTTCCACTCAGTCCTGTGGCCCAGAGCCTACCCTAAACGGACTTTCAGCAAAGCTCCTCTTCATGAGACAGGGAAACAGCCCCAGGGCAGAAGAGTCAGGAGAGACTGCCGTGGAGCCGGGAGGAAGGGGAGCAGGTCAGGAGTTAGGAGGCCAGGCGCTGGAGACACCGAGGACTCAACAGGGCACGGTCTCCTTGTGCCAGGCACTCCTCGCCTCTGTCACCCTCAGAGATACCACTACTGGAAGCAAAAGAGAAACAAAGGCTACCAAGCTTTATTCGGGTCACACGGATTACGGATAACATAGGGAAGCCTGCATCCAGCCCCTTGAGCGGCTCAGTGGCCGCGGCCGCCGCCGCCGCCTCACTTCTTGTCCTCCTCCTTCTTGTCCTTCTTGCCATCCTTGTTGGCCTGCGAGGCCAGGGACCCCATGGCATTTCGAATAGCTTCATTGTTGGGATCCACGCCTGGAAGGTTCTCCAGGACACTCTGAAGGAACTCGGGGTCCTGCATCACGTCATAATCATCCTCCTCCTGAAAAAGGGCAGGGTCAGCTTGGCCAGGGGCTGGGCCAGCTTGGGAGCGCCCCGCTGCCTGAGCCCCTCTCCGCCTGTCTGTGGGCGGCGCCACCTCTGGCCCAGTGTAGAAAGGACAACGGAGGGGAAGGCCCAGTGCCTACGGATGGTACGGACTCCTACTTCCGTGCGTGACCAGACAGAGAAACTGGAACTTTGCTTCCTGAGCATACAGGGTAAAAACAGATGCCATCACGTTCAGATTTCTTGCTATCAGACACCCACTCCTTCTTTGCCTGAGACTCTCTCTCACCCTCCTGGGAAGACAACACCCTATATACCAGTCCAGACTGCTCCCACCAAGAAGGAAGAAAAATGACAGAACATCAGGACACTGAGCCAACCTGGACTGGGTTCATTCTATGGCCTTAGCAAGGTTTACAAACAGGAAATGTAGATCTAGGTGTTTCTTTCCCTCTGCTCCTCAATAAGCTCATCTATGAAACCCTGAAGAATGTTCCAGGCCTAGAGAGCTAAAGACATGAACACCAATGGACCTTAAGTGTTCTGGAGGTGGGGAGTCATTTTTGGCCCTCACCTTGGCAGGCTCAGATGTGTCCATGGCGGAACTGGCATCAATGTCAGCAGATTCTGCCTGGCCAAACTCTGAGGAAAAGAGGGCAGTCCGTTTAGCTCCATTTCCCTTCCCAGTGTCTCTGCCCAAGCACTGCTTCCCACGCCCTGGCTTACCAGCACCCTGCAGGGACATCTGCATGGCATAGGCGATCTGCTCCTCCTCGGTCATACTGCTCAGGTCAGGAAGCCCAGTGCGGCCAAACTCCTGCTGGCTGATGGTCATCTTCAGCAGGGCGTCATCTGAGTCTGGAAAAAGGAGGGGAGCAGCAGAGTAGGATCGCTGCCATGCTCCACACAGGCCCACCCCTAAGCTGCTCCCCCAGCCCCTGTGTTCCCATGCTGCCCAGCCTCCCTACCACTACTCCAGCGTCCACGCCTGACTCCACGGGTTACCCTTGGCCCCATCCCTTACCTTCAGCCCCAGCTGTAGCAATCCCTGCCTCAGCCGCAGAGGCTGCAGCTGCCCGCCGGGCCTCTTCCTCCTGCCGCTGCCGCTGCTCTTCCATAGAGACGCGGAGGGCCTGGCAAAGGGCAGGGCAAGGTCAGATGTTCTGCCCTCCCTCCTTGCAGGCGCTTGGGGAAGTCAGTTGAGGGGTGGGAAGGGAACATAAAGTGGCAGCCTCTGGTTTATGCACGTGGGCAGGAAGCTGGGGAGGTAAGAGGTGACAGAGGGAAAAAGGATTTGGGAGAAGCCTGGGGTTTAATGAGGAGAAGTGAACAAGAGAGTCTGACATTGGTGTCCCCAGAGATCACGCAGAATTAAAAGGAAAAGGGACGAAAGGGAGTCTGGGAAAATGAGCGAGGGTGTTCAGGAAGGTTTAAGCCTGGAGATGCTACGTGGTATGTGGGTCCTCAGTACAGGAGGACAAAGGAGGACCCCTGGGCTCTACCTGAGGTCAACATTTGCTCACCAGGGCCAGCTCAGGATCAGCACTGGGATCCACTCCAAATTCAAAGTCACTGGCACCAAGACCCAACATGGCACCACCTTCACCAGCCAGAATTGGAGAACTGATGAGGGCATCGGCCAAGCTGGGCCCAGGAGGCACTGTCACCAGATGAGAACCGGTTCCATCTTTGCCATTCAGTGTGTTTACAAAGGCTGTCAGCTTTTCTGTGTTCACCTCCTGGGAGAGGGAAGAACGGAGGCGGCTCTCCTTCCCGCCCTGCTCCCCCATCCTCTGCCACTTCAGCACCTGTCCGGAGCTGCTCTCTCACAGCGCAGGCACTGCTATGGGGAAGGACTGCTCTGTTTGTAACCAAATCAAGTCCATGCCCCCCAACCCATTCTTACTCACCTCTTCCCCAAAATTGATAATATCAACATTTACTTTTTCTTTCTTGAGACGTTTAGCCAGCTTCACCAGCTAGGAAGAGGGAAGAGAAATGAGGAAATCTGTTCCATACCACAAGGGGAAAGGATACTCCTCACAAGCATACAGAAATCGGTTAACCCCCCCGATGGCCCCCAACAGAAATACTGAATTCTGCATATCCACATTTTCCCAAAAGGATGAACCCAATGCCTATGGCAGCTTGACTAAGACCCAAGGGGCCCCATTCCCACGTTCCCCAGCTGTCACCTGGACTCACATCCTTCTCATTGTCCTCTACGGGGCTCCCCACAAAGGCGATGATGCGCATCTTGTGATTCTTGCCCTGTCGGTGCTTCAGAGCCAGCTTGCAAAGGAAGAGGAAGTTCTCACGGTTAGCCAGAGCCAGAGGAACCACTGAGCTCTCTCTTCTGTCACTCTACTTCTTTTCTTAGGGTTTCTATGTTCAAGTCCACCATCATGTTCACATAAGGTCTAACCCCTCCCCCACCCTTCCCTCCCTCCTATGCCTCTGCGTGTGGACAAGAGGGGCTGTCTTAATTCCAGGGGTCTTTTCCTTCACCACCCTCACCAGTCCTGGATTCATCCCACCATATCCTTTCTACTCCTTTCTCTGGGTCGGTCACTTCTCTTCCCTGCTCTGGTTCTAGCTCAACACTCCAGGGAAGAAATGAACCAGTGTTGGGGGCAGAGCCTCAGAGCAAGGGGGAACAATCAAAGGGATCCAGTAGGACTCACATGGGCCACACGGATGCCAGTGCAGAAGGTGATCTTGCCCTTGGGTTGGACAGTGTGGAGCTTGGAAAGAATGCGGCCGGTGTCAGGGGTGAGTGTGGTCAGCACTTCACAGTCACTGGGATGTAGGGAGAGGGTTTCTATGATTTCAGGTCTGGACAAGTGCCTCTGAACCTGTATCTGACTCATCTTTCTTTTTTTTTTCTCCCCAAGGAAACTCTACGCCTGACATGGGGCTTGAACTCATAACCCCGAGATCAAGAGTCTCATGTTCTACCAACTGAGCTAGCCAGGTGCCCCCAACTCATCTTTTAAGACCTGGATAATAACTGTAATCTCTCCTGTTCTTAATCAAACATCCAGTATTTAGAGGGTAGATCTTAAATGTCCTCATTAAAAGTAAAGAATTTTTTCTGACTATGTGAGATATGTGTGTTACCTAAACTTAGTGTGGTGATCATTTCACAATATATATATATATCAAATTGTTATGTTGTATACCTTAAACGAATGCCATATTGTTTGTCAGCTGTATCTCAATAAAACTAGAAAAAAATCTAGTATTTAATAGATATGAACACAGGAAGTAAGGGGTTGACTTTACGAGAAACTTGCCCTCTTCCTCCCAATGCTTCCCTTGAACTCTTCTTATGTTATTCTGCTCCCAGGGCCCCAAGAATCCTCCACCACATCTGGATGCTAGTGAGCGTGTCTCCCCGCCGCTCCATTTCCAGACCTGCTTGCCAGCTAACAGCATACATACTGGGATGGGAGGTTACTCATTTGAGGATTATTAGTTCCTTAAACAAATTACTTTTGGGGTATGAGGATATGTGATACAGGTCCCGGGTACTCTTAACTCAAAATGACTTTTCATTGACTTTAAAATACATCGTGAAATTTCACCCCAGAAGATTTAGTTTCCTAACTGTATCAAATTCAGATTAATATCAAACCCAAGCTGCAGGGCACTTGGGTGACTCAGTTGATTAAGCATCCGACTCTTGATTTTGGCTCAGGTCCTGATCTCCAGGTCCTAAGATGGAGCCCTGACCACATGGGGCTCTTCGCTCAGTGGGGAGTCCTCTGGGACTTCTCTCCCCACCTTGCCCGTCCCCACCCACCCTGTGCTCTCTCTTTCTCAGATAAGTAAGTCTTTAAAATAAATAAATAAATAAACTCAAGTTGCTATTAATATTTCTTCTGAATAGGGAAGAAGGTAGTCTGGGAAGGCTGATGGGCAAATGCAACTTCACGGGACCTGGACAGCAACCTGGATGCCACAGCAGGTCACATGTGGGAAAACACCCACCCACCTACCACACCCCTTCCTCCTCTGCCCCATGTACTTGGCCAGTGTGATGAGGCCCACGTTGTTCTCAGGGTTGCTGCGGGTCTTAGAGTGACAAACTATGTTGACAGCGTCTTGTTGAGCCTGCAGCCGGGTGGGTAAGAAGTCCCCATTCCGCATATACTCACTGTTGTCCACACTGTCAGATTAAAAGAAAGACAGAGAAGACATATGGTAAGATCTCTCCGATACATTCTAATTCCAGAGACCTCTACCCTCTTCCCTCCTTCAACACTTCGAGGGACACTATCATGCACAGTAGTGGCTCTCAGTCTCTGTGAAACACAGAAACACCTACAACTTAAAAAATATTAAATGTGTACATATGTATACACACACACACACAGACTTCCAAGCCTTACACCAGACTTACTGACTCAAAATGATCAAAGGAGGGGCAACAGGGTGGGTCAGTTGGTTGGGCAGCACACTTGATTTCAGCTCAGGTCATGATCTCAAGAGTTGTGAGATCAAGCCCCACATCTTGCTCCACACTCAGTGAGGAGACTGCTTAAGATTCCCCCTCTCTCTCTACCCCCCACCTTTCTTAAAAAAAAAAAAATAAAGACGAAAGGAGGAAATATACTTTATTTTTTAAATTGTATTTATTTGTCAGAGAGAGAAAAAGGGAGCATGTGTGCGCAGGAGCACAAGCAAGGGGAGAGGCAGGCTCCCTGCTGAGCAAGAAGCCAGATGCAGGACTCGACTCCAGGGCCCTGGGATCATGACCTGAGCCAAAGGCAGATGCTTAATTGACTGAGCCACCCAAGCATCCCAGGAAATAGATTTTAAATCTCCATTCCACAGATGATTCTGATAAGCATCAAAGGTTGCAATCTGTTCAAGCACCACAATCACCTTCTTAGAAGCTGCAATTCAATGTTATTAAGCAGTGTCATGGATGAATATTCTAAATTTGCCTTCAAGATTTATTCCTCGGGCGCCTGGGTGGCTCAGTTGGTTAAGCGTCTGCCTTCAGCTCAAGTCACAATTCCCTGGTTCTAAGATCAAATCTCGCAACAAGCTACTTGCTTAGCAGAGAGGGTGCTTCTCCCTCTGCCTCTGCCTGCTGCTCCCCTTGCTTATGCCCTGTCAAATAAATAAAAATCTTTAAGAATCCATTTTAAAAAAAAAAGTATTTCAAGGGTAGAAAATATTTACAATATAATACATGCTCGGCAGCAATGAGTGCAGAAAAGCACAAAGCAATCATCTGGTTAAATGTTACCAGCTTTGGCAGCTGGACCAAACTGTAAAAATGAGGTTCTATGGAAGTGGGCTCTCACATCTTTTATCCTTACAGTTTTTCCCAATCTAAGAAATCCAGATAATATGAAATACAAGCAGGGCACCTGGGTGGCTCAGTGGGTTGGGCCTCTGCCTTTGGCTCGAGTCATGATCTCAGGGTCCTGGGACTCTGCTCAGCAGGGAGCCTGCTTCCTCCCCACCCAGCCTGCCTACTTGTGATCTCTCTCTGTCAAATAAATAAAATCTTTTTTTTTTTTTTAAGATTTTATTTATTTATTTGTCAGAGAGAGCGAGCGAGAGCGAGCGCAGGCAGACAGAGTGGCAGGCAGAGTCAGAGGGAGAAGCAGGCTCCCTGCGGAGCAAGGAGCCCGATGTGGGACTCGATCCCAGGATGCTGGGATCATGACCTGAGCCGAAGGCAGCTGCTTAACCAACTGAGCCACCCAGGCATCCCAAATAAATAAAATCTTAAAAAAAAAAAAAAAAAGAAATACAAGTTCTGGCTTCCCCAGAGACCATAAGGAGACAAGAAAGTGAAGGAGTGGGCGCCTGGGTGGCTCAGTGGATTAGGCCGCTGCCTTCGGCTCAGGTCATGATCTCAGGGTCCTGGGATGGAGTCCCGCATCGGGCTCTCTGCTCAGCAGGGAGCCTGCTTCCTCCTCTCTCTCTCTCTGCCTGCCTCTCCGACTACTTGTGATTTCTCTCTATCAAATAAATAAATAAAATCTTAAAAAATAAAATAAAATAAAAGTTTATAAAAAAAAAAAAGAAAGTGAAGGAGTTATACTTCAAGCCTCAAACAGGATCGATTCCTGATGACTTGAGATCTCATAGCACTCTAATCATCAAGGATTCCATCTGTACTGCTGGGAAGAAGCAATGTTGTCCCAGACGAGACACTTCATTTCCACTTGCAAACAAAATACGGGCTGGGGGGAAATGCCTAGGTTGCTCAGTGGGTTAAGAGTCTGCCTGAGGCTCAAGTCATGATCCTGGAGCCCCGGGGATTGAGCCCTGAATCCAGGCTCCCTGCTCAGCGGGGAGTCTGCTTCTCTCTCCCTCCCGCTCTGCTCCTTCCCCCACTCATGCTCTATCTCTGACAAATAAATAAATAAAATCTTAAAAAAAATATATGGGTGGGTGCAATCTTTTTCTTTAATATCGTTTGACTGGCAATAAATATAAGCAAAAATGATGAAGAGAGGTAATTAAGAAACTAATGATAGAAACAGAAAAGGGAGTAAAGGGCGGAGTTCAGTTTCAGGTTCAAATACCCAATCTCTTCTTTATTAATACTAT
Source organism: Mustela nigripes (assembly GCF_022355385.1). Classification (NCBI taxonomy): domain Eukaryota; kingdom Metazoa; phylum Chordata; class Mammalia; order Carnivora; family Mustelidae; genus Mustela; species Mustela nigripes. The sequence goes on along the minus strand of NC_081570.1, from coordinate 106,309,135 downwards.
GATCCTGAGGAAGTTACTTCATTTCTCTAAACTCTAGTTACTTCATCTTTATTTATTTATTTTTTTTTTTTTAAAGATTTTATTTATTTATTTGACAGAGAGAGAAATCACAAGTAGGCGGAGAGTCAGGCAGAGAGAGAGAGAGAAGCAGGCTCCCCACTGAGCAAAGAGCCCGATGCGGGGCTCGATCCCAGGACACTGAGATCATGACCTGAGCCGAAGGCAGCGGCTTAATCCACTGAGCCACCCAGGCGCCCAGTTACTTCATCTTTAAAATGGGCTTTACTGTATGTAGGTGAGGGTAGGCTTTCAGGATTGCTTTGATGATGAAATTCATAGAAAGTACTTAGCACAGTGCCTAACAATAAGCATGAAACATGGACTAGTTCTCCTGTGGAAACTCCATCTATGTAGAGGTCAAGGGCTCACTCTCCTGACCATTCATTATATTCTTTTTTTCTCTGATACACTGTTTCTGCTTATTCTCCCAGCAGAGAAGCAACAGCTTCTCTTGCTTCAAATACAGTAGTGAGTCCAAACATAAAAAACAATGGAGGCTTTGAGGACCATCCAGCTGGAACAGCTACTAAGTAGAAGGACTGTGGGCAAGAGCAGCAGATGGATGAGGCCTGCAAGAAAGGCGTCAGAGTGAGCATGGGGACATGAGAGGTAGGGAGAACAGGGAGCAGGGCTCACACCCTGTCCTGCGTCAGAACACTGGGAGGGTGATGGTAGTATGGGGGTATTAAAAACAAAGATGCCTTAACACCTAGGTATGTATCCCTAGAAAAAAAGTTCAGCTTCTCCAATCTTGAACTTTATATGAATTGAATAATATATCTATTTCTTTTTTTTTTTTAAAGATTTTATTTTATTTATTTGACAGACCGAGAGAGCACAAGCAGGCAGAGCAGCAGAGGGAGAGGGAGAAGCAGGCTCCCCACAGAGCAAGGAACCCGACGTGGGACTCGATCCCAGGACCCTGGGATCATGACCCCAGCAGAAGGCGGTTGCCCAACCAACTCAGCCATTCAGGCACCCAATATATCTATTTCTTGACTACTTTTGCTCAACCATATACAATTCTTCCCAACAAAAATCCATCTCAAAATAAGGGCTCGTGAAATTATCCAGCTACTCCATAAAGTCTTCATTTAAAAAAGAACACAGGGGCGCCTGGGTAGCTCAGTGGGTTAAAGCCTCTGCCTTCGGCTCAGGGCATGATCCCAGAATCCTGGGATCATGCCCCACATCAGGCTCTCTGCTCAGCGGGGAGCCTGCTTCCCCCCTCTCTCTCTGCCTGCCTCTCCACCTACTTGTGATCTCTCTCTGTCAAATAAATAAATAAAATCTTAAATAAATAAATAAATAAAATTAAAAAGAATACAGATGCCTGGACTTTCTTGGCTGGGCATCTGGCTCTGCAAATGGAAAACGGAGTCAAATACCTGCCATTTTTAATAAACTCCTCTGCAGGATTTTGATGCACAGCAGAGCATGAATCTCTACAGAAAAAAAGGAGTGGGTCTCCTCACTATTCTGTGCCTGTGCTGTTTTGTTTTTTTTTTTTAAAGATTTTATTTATTTACTTGACAAAAAGAGATCACAAGCAGGCAGAGAGGCAGGCAGAGAGAGAGGAGGAAGCAGGCTCCCTGCTGAGCAGAGAGCCCGATGTGGGCCTCGATCCCAGGACCCTGAGATCATGACCTGAGCCGAAGGCAGAGGCTTAACCCACTGAGCCACCCAGGCGCCCCTGTGCCTGTGCTGTTACAACTGGCCACCCATATGTCTCTCTGGACATAATCTTTCCTCCTATACATCAAGACAAACCAATAGTCTTTTTTTTTTTTTAAAGTAGGCTCTATGCTGGGAGGGGCTTGAATTCAGGACTCTGAGTTCAAGAGCCAGACACTTCACCAAGCCACCAAGGTGTCCCCAGGCCAATATTTTTAAACCCCATTTTGTATGCGGGTTTACACGGCTCTGCCTGCACCATGTTCATAACTCTTCCAGAAGTCCTCTATTGAAAGGTACCAAAGTCCAACCTTCTGAGCTCAACATTCGTGGTTTTCTACCCTTCAAAAAAAGAAACTACCTTAAACCAACAACCTTAAAACTAAGTCACACTAATCTATTTCCTAATCCTTAACCACACCTTGGGCATTTACACTTCAGCAGCTTAATTTCTACCCTACCCTCTACATGTCATGGTCTCTCCTCAACATCTGCTAAAGTCCCTTCAAGGCCCCTCTTAAATTCCCTCTTGAGGACTTCTCAGGTACACTGCGACTAACAGATGTACAGTGCTATACAGTTTACAAAGCATGGTCACAAACATTCTACCTACCTGTGTTATAAGGCAAGTGGAGATTAAGATTACTCCCAGTGAAAGATTTAATACATTCTCAAGAACATGCAGCTAGTAAGTAGCAGAAAACACAGGACTTTGGATTCCAGATCCTGTCCTTTTTCTATTCTAACATGCTTTGGCAACATAAACATCTAGAACTCCCAATTAAATCTTAACTAAAGATAATTAACAAATAACTTTCTAGTATAAGTACATCCCCTGCAATATTTGGGAAACATTTATAGCCACTTTTATATTAAAAACTACTGTTCACATGAATTCAAATTTACCTGGCACTGTTATCCTTCCCCACCCCACCAAAAGAAACTCTTAGGTGGCTGTTCCATCCAACAGGCAATTTCTGTGTTTGTATACTATTCCTTATTATATTCTACTCTCATCGCTCAAAGAAACTGTGGAAATCTTGCAAAAGTCTGTGTCCTCTGCTTCTAAAATCCAACTCATAGTAAGACAGTAATAATAAAATACATAATAATCCAACTCATAATAAGTTTGAGACTGAAGAAGAGGGCTAGCTCAGCAGGCAAGAGTTTTAATGTCAGACAGCCTAGGGTTTAAATCTTGGCTCCCCCACTCAATTAGCGCTGCGACTTTGGGGAAGTCATTTAAAATTGCTGAGACTCGGGGGGCGCTTGGGTGGCTCAGTGGGTTAAAGCCTCTGCCTTCCATTCAGGTCATGATCCCCGGGGCCTGAGATTGAGCCCCACATCAGGCTCTCTGCTCAGCGGGGAGCCTGCTTCCCCTTCTCTCTCTCTCTCTCTGCCTGCCTCTGGTTACTTGTGATCTCTGTCTGTCAAATAAATAAATAAAATCTTAAAAAAAAATTGCTGAGACTCGGTATCATTACCTGTAAAACGGACGAATATTTACCTACAAGTGTTGTGAAGTTTAAGTGAAAAAACGTAAATTAATGCCTGACACATAGAAGGCAATTTATAAGCTGTACCTCTGAAAATAATACAGGGGAAGTTAATGGAGACAGACATGAGCCATTGGGACAGAGAAAGGATTTACAATCTCTCTTGTTAATATCCATTATTTTGAAAAGAAGAGAGCAGGGCAGATGAGTCTGAGAAGCAACACTCCCTACAGACAGCAGACTTGGGGCTAGTCTAGGGGAGACGACGCTAAAATAGAGCGAAGAAGCAAGGATCGGCCAGTCAATGACTGTCCGAGGGTTGAGGGGTACTGAGGTACTCCGGACCTGTCCTCCTCTCCCGGGCCCTGGGATGACTCAGGGAGTCAATGGGGCTCCTTCCTTCCGGGCCCAGGGCCGCATCTCACCGATCGGTCCCCCACCTCCACCCCAAGCCCACCCAGCCTCAGCGCGACAAGCGCCCCCTCATTCAGTCCCGCCCCCCATGGGTCCCGAGGTAAATCCTCACCAAACCATAGTGCTTTCCAACACCATCTTGCCACCTTCCTCCCTCCCAGACCGGCTCTTCTAGACTGCCAAACAACAACTCCTCCCATTGGCCCAGTGCTCACCACCAATCACAGGCCTCGCTCAACCGGCTTCTTTCTGTTTCCAGCCGCGTTGTGCTCTGGGAGTTGTAGGCGCCGCTAACATAAAAAGTTGTGTAGGAAACGGCCGGAAATCTGAAGTGACACACAGAAAGAAGTCCCCCCTACCCTCCCTGTTATTCAGGTTCTCTGACTGAGTTCCCTGGTGGCGGATCTAAAAGAAGCTGTGGAGGGAGGAACTCTTGAAATTGCTGTGGATGTGTTTGCCAGCATCTTCATTTTTAGAAAGTGGTGGGATTGTTCATGTTTCAGCTATGACGCTTCGGGATAGCGCTTTGTGCACCTAACCACTAAGTCCTTATCCTCCAGAATTGAATATATATCTCTCTCCCATTTAATTAAGGGCAGGAATGGTGTCTTAATCTTTGCAATTCCTGAGCCAGTACAGAGCCTGACACATCAGGTTTGGCGAATCAATCCTTTTATAACTAATCTCCCAAAGAATGGGAGACAAACTAGTAAACCATTTTGGTTTGTTAGTGAAAAATAACATTAAAAAATGTGTTGGATTGGGCGCCTGGGTGGCTCAGTTGGTAAAGAATCTGTGATTGAGTTCCGGATTTGTGCTTCCTGCTCAGCCAGGAGTCTGCTTCTCCCTCCCCTCACTGGTGCTTTCTCTCTCAAATAAATAGATAAAATCTTAAAAAAAAAAAAAGAAAGAAAAGAAAAAAAAAAGAAAAAAATGCTTCGGGTTACCTTTCCCTACACACATACACACACACACACCACCGCCCCTGCCCCCCCAATCTGGAAATCCCAGGTCTCCTGGAGAAGGGGGAAAGGAGGAAGACACCTGGCGTGGCTACAGCACACCATACTTGGAGATGGGGGAGAGGAGTGTTGGATATTACCTAGATGGTTTTTTTTAAATGTTTTTTTTTGTTCTGTGTTGTTTTGTTTTGTTTTAGAGAGGGGGTGAAGGGGCAAGGGAGACAAAGAGAATTTTTTTTTTTAAGGATTTTATTTATTTGAGACAGTGAAAGCGAGAGAGATCAGAGAGGGAGAAGAAGCGGACTCGCCACTGAGCAGAGAGCCCAATGCAGGTCTCAATCCCAGAACCCTGGATTTATGACCTAAGTCAAAGGCAGTTGCTTAACTGACTGAGCCACCCAGGTGCCCCAAGAGAGAGAATTTTAAGCAGCCTCTCTCCCAGTGCCCCAGCACAAAACCGAACCCAGGCCTTCATCTCACAACCCCGAGATCATGACCTGAGGAGAACAAGAGTCTGAACCTTAACCAACTGAGCCACCCCCAGATACCTCTAAATGTTGGTTTTAATAGATATGTTCAGAAGTTATTGGTAACCATTAGAGCTTGAATAGGAATAAAATCTATCATTGGGGGGGAAACCATCAATAATAACCATAGACAGGAAAGGGGAAACAAATAAGAAAAATAATTAGTGACAAGTTCAAACATAACCAAAATAGTTTGCAAACAAGACAAGAAATACATTTTAAAAATAGCTGCATAATGTGGGGCACCTGGGTGGCTCAGTGGGTTAAGCTTTTGCCTTCAGCTCAGGTCATGATCTTGGGGTCCTGGGGATCAAGCTCCTTGCTCAGTGGGGAGCCTGCTTCTCCCTCTCTCTCTGCCTGCCTCTCTGCCTATTTGTGATCTCTCTCTCTCTGTCAAATAAAAAAAACACATCTTTTTGAAAAAGGTAAAAATAGAGTGAAAAAATATTCCAGGCAATAGTAATAACAGAAAGCATGTGTATTAATATTGTACAAAACAACAACACAAATACTGAGATCAGATCAGGAGAGGGATATTTCATAAAATATAAAATTCATCAACAACAAAAAAATGCTCTGGTTTAATCGGGATAATGCAGTTCCAAAGACAAGTTGAACATCAGGGATAACTAAGTCAGTATTCTTCTAAATGTGTAAGTAAACGAAGACACAAAGGAACAAGGAAGTGAATGTTCTGGAATGTCATCACTGTTATGGAAAACCATGACACATGATCCCTGTGCAGGGAAGTGTCACCTTCTCAGCTTTAGTCAGATATTTAATAGATTGTGACCTGTGTTTAGTTATTGATTTTTTTCTAAATATTTTATTTATATTATTTATTGATTTGACACAGAGAGAGAGATCACAAGTAGGCAGAGAGGCAGGCAGAGAGAGAGTGGGGAGCAGGCTCCCTGCTGAGTGGAGAGCCCGATGTGGGTCTCCATCCCAGGACCCTGGGATCATGACATGAGCCGAAGGCTGAGCCTTACTACTAACCCTCTGAGCCACCCAGGCGCCCCTAGTTAGTACAATTTAAAAAATATATATATTTAAAAAAAATAATAAATTATTTATTCATTTGAGAGAGAGAGAGAGAACAAGTAGGGGGAACAGCACAGCACAGGGAGAGGAAGAAGCACACTCCCCGGGGCGCCTGGGTGGCTCAGTGGATTAAGCCGCTGCCTTCGGCTCGGGTCATGATCTCAGGGTCCTGGGATCGAGCCCCGCATCGGGCTCTCTGCTCAGCGGGGAGCCTGCTTCCCCC